>NW_027507718.1:153298860-153418334 GCF_037356315.1 Lithobates pipiens
GGTTATCTAGAGTCACCAAAGCGGCCGGGGAAGGGGCCGGAGCCCCCGGATTGGTTTTGGTCTGATAAGTGCACGCATCCCTGGGGGTCAGCGCTCGTCGGCATGTATTAGCTCTAGAATTACCACAGTTATCCAAGTAACAGATGGAGCGATCAAAGGAACTATAACTGATTTAATGAGCCATTCGCAGTTTCACTGTACCGGCCATGTGTACTTACACGTGCATGGCTTAATCTTTGAGACAAGCATATGCTACTGGCAGAATCAACCAGGTAGCCCTTGGTCGGACGCACCGGCCCTCCGCGGCAGGGTGGGAGGGCCGCGTGGTGCCATGGTGGGCGGAGGTGGGCCCTCGTCCGCCGTCCTCGGGGGGTCAGCCCTCCGGGCGGCAGGGCAGGGGAAGCCCGGGGTGACACTTGGGGCGGTGGAGGCGGCGGGGAGGGAGGGGAGGTTCGGCCGAAAGCCTCCCACGTCCCCGTCTGACCTAGACGTCGCGCTCTCCCGTGGCCTGTCCGCGGGAGGGTGCCTGGCGGGGGGTACCGGGGCTGTCGGAGGACGTCTGCGCTTGGCCGACAGGGCCTGGGGGCTGGCCTGGGCGGAGGGGAGGGTGGCCCGGCGACGGTCGGTCAAGACCGCTCGGCTCGCACCCTAGCCCGGTGCGGCCCCGCCGCCGGTTGGCGTCTCTCTGGCCGGCCTGATGCTCCTTCGGGTCCTGGCAGACTCACCTGGGGCGCGGGGGGTCCGAGGGGCGGAGGGAGGCCTGGGCCCCAGTGGCGGGGGGACCGTGGGCGAGTCCGTCCGCGACCAACGGGGGGACCCGCCGCCGGAACGGCGGGCCCCCATGGGAAGCCTCCCCGGGCGGACGGGAGGGGTCGAGGCGCCCTGGCGGCACGCGACCTCCGGGGGCCGGGGCATGGGCGCGCTCTCCCCTCCCCGCCGGGTGGCGGTGGGCTGCATCGGTCCGGGCGGGAGGCTCCTCGGAAGTGGCACTCGGAAAATCACCTCCTCACATATATCCACGGCTCCCTCGCGCCCCGAAAATAGTTCCGGGGCGGGAAAATCCTTAATCCGGTCCGGGCTCCTGTGACTCCCTCCTGGCCCGGGGGAGTGGATCCGACCTCATCCGCGACTTCCGCAATTTTCCGCCCTGAAAAACGGCAGACTTCACCGGCCAGCTTGGACCCGGCCAGCATGGCGCGCGACGCCAGAAAAATCTGACAGAGTCCTCGCCGGCCAGCTTGGACAGGCCGGTCGGCTTGCCTCGGCAAGCCAAAGTCCGGCGCTCGGCCTGGAAACGGCAAAGTGCCGCCGGTCAGCTCGGAGTGGAAGGCCAGCTTTCTACTTCCAGGAGCGGGGTCTTGGAGGGTTCCGCAAGCCCGGGAGAGCTGCGGATGCTCACGGTCAATGACGGCTGGCTGCCGCTCTGCCCCCGGGCCCCCGCTTGATGCCGGTTAACCTCGGCCAGCCTGGCACGGGACTTGGAGGGTTCCTGGAGGCCCGGGGAAGAAAATAAAACCATTTCCCTCTGGGTGATCTACTGTATGTACATTGCAATGATTTTTTGCAGGAAATGATGTTTCTGGAACACCTCCAGGTAGCCATGTTGCATTGAAAGTTAGAAAAGCTTACAGTGCTGCAGATAAGGAAATGTATTTTTTTTTTTTTTTACTAACATTCAATTACAACATGAATTGAGTTGCAATTGTATATGCTATATTCCTTTTTTTTTTTGCCATTTTTTCTCCCCACAAAAGTTACCCTTTAAAAACGAAACTTCACTCTCTCAATCAACAGAAAATTTCTAATCCTTATGCTGCTAGCATTAGTAAAAATACAGGAAAATCATACTTTTTTTTTTTTAAACATTTCTTCAATTCCTTCCTATTTTTCAGGCCTAGGTCATAACATGCCAGGAGACTTCAAGCAGGGAGGAGGGGTTGTCTCAGCTATGTAAACATATGAGATCATCTCTCAGCGCCGTGTGAGAAGGGAGAGATGAACGGCTGCAGCGGCCGTCAGTGTAAATAAAAAAAGTAAAAAAAAAAGTGCCATCCTGCCCCCAGTGCCACCTGTTGTCAGTGCCACCTGCCATCAGTGCCACCTGCCATCGCCACGTATTAGTGCCATCTGTCAGTGCCACGTATTAGTGCCATCTGTCAGTGCCACGTATTAGTGCCATCTGTCATCAGTGCCACGTATTAGTGCCATCTGTCATCAGTGCCACGTATCAGTGCCATTTGTCATCAGTGCCACGTGCCATCTGTTGTCAGTGTCACGTGTCTTCAGTGCCACGTGTTAGTGCCACGTGTCATCAGTGTCACATATTAGTGCCATATATTAGTGCCATCTGTCATCATTGCCACGTATCAGTGCCATCTGTCATCAGTGTCACGTGTCATTGTCCTGGTGCTTCAAAAGTGTAATAAGTAGTCAACAAGTTAGATGTGTAATTTATGCTCCTAGAACACGTGATGGTGCTCCCTGCATGTTGGGCCTCTCTATGTGGCCAGGCTGTGAAAAAGTCCCACACATGTGGTATTGTAATACTCAGGAGGAGTAGCAGAATTTTTTTGGGGTATCATTTGTGGTATACACATGCCATGTGAGAGAAATAACCTATTACAATGACAATTTTGTGGAGAAAAAAAAAAAAAAAAAATCTTAATTTTGCAAAGAATTGTGGGAAAAAAATGACAACATCAAAAAGTTCACCATGCCCCTTACTAAATACCTTTGAATGTCTACTTTCCAAAAAGGGGTCATTTGGGGGGTATTTGTACTTTCCTGGCTTGTTCGGGTCACAAGAAGGGAGATAGGCCACCAGTACATCAGATGTGATCAATTTTGTGCGATTCGCACCACAGCTCGTAGACTCTCTAACTTTCACAAAGACCAAATAATATCCACTAATTTGGGTTATTTTTACCAAAGATATGTAGCAGTATAAATTGTGCCCAAAATTTATGAAGAAAAATTTATAATTTGCATAATTCTGTCATAGAAACAAAAGAACAAAAGAAATATGCGTTTTTTTTTCCAAAATTTTCGGTCTTTTTTCATTTATAGTGCAAAAAATAAAAACCCCAGAGGTGATCAAACACCACCAAAAGAAAGCTCTATTTGTGGGAAAAAAAGGACAAAAAATTTATTTGGGTACAGTGTTGCATGACTGAGTAATTGTCATTCAAAGTGTGAGAGCACCGAAAGCTGAAAATTGGTCTGGGCAGGAAGGGTGTTTAAGTGCCCAGTAAGCAAGTGGTTAAGGTAAATCTATAGGTAAACATTTTTTCCATTTTGGATAGCGTATGGAAATAAGGGAGTGTTCTTGCCATTATAACTACTGTCAGTGTTTTTGTCATGTGTGTACCACTGAGAAGATTTTCGTTCACTTCCTGTCCCATAGTCAAAATAGGAAGAAAGATGAAATTGCTGAAAATTGAGGGAATCCCCCAGGCCATCAGAACTAGTGCCCCCGTTGAAAGATTTGATCTCTATTACTTTTCCAGAGACAACCTAAAATGTAGGATCTTATTTTATTTACTTTCAATGATGATAAACAGGACAAATAGAGAGGGTGAATATCCCTCAACGGGGGGCACAGACAACAATAAAAACCTGACGGGGGTTCTAATACCTCTCCACTATCCAAAAAAACAGTTTTCTATAATGCCCACTTTTTCACTGCATGCACTTTCCATCTGGTTCTGACTGTTAAACAGGTTCTACATTTGCCAACCCTGTGCATATGCCCTGATGCATTGCATTTGCTGAGACCTGGACCTATAATCTATGAGCAGCATATTTTTTACTGATTTTATGCGAGTTGCAATATATAATAAATCTACTATATTCACTACACTTAGATTGTTTACTCTGATGTGCTTTATCTGCTAGTATAGAGATCTCCTCAGTCTCCTGGAGGTGCATTACATTTGCGAGCAACATATTGCTGATGGCATGCAGGCCTCCTGCAGACCTGTTAGTGTATCTGTGTGCTCGTACAAGAAAGCAGATACTCACTGAAAGGAATGAATTACCACAGCGCTCAATAGCGCTATGGTAGTTCATTGAAAGCCCACAGCCACAAAGGCTGTTGGGACTGGTTTCCCATTCACAGAGGTCTGTGACCGAGTGACGCGACCAGAGCCCCACAAGGCCACGTTATTTTCAGAGGGACAGCAGGTGCCTGCAGAGGATGCTCGCTCACTGAGCAAAGTGCGGGGGAGGGGGGAGGGATAGCTGCAGTTGCTGATAATGGGTGGAACTTGTAACATGTTCCAAAAGGTGAACTTATCTTTCAACCCTTTGGATCTATGATGTGGGACATGCAGATACTTTTTTTTTTTTTTTTTTTTTTAAACAAGACTCTACACCATTTTACTTCACTATAAAAAGTATTTTAACCTCTTCAATACAGGGCACTTTCGCTCCCTTCCTTCCCAGCCCAATTTTCAGCTTTCATCGCTCTAGCGCTTTCAGTGACAATTGCGCGGTCATGCTACACTGTACCCAAATGAAATTTTTATAATTTTGTTCACACAAATAGAGCTTTATTTTGGTGGTATTTATTCACGACTCCATTTTTTATTTTTTGCGATATAAGCGCAAAAAAAGCGGAAATTTGGAAAAAAAACTATTTTCTTTTTTTCCATTTTAAAAGAAATCCAATAAAATCTAATTTTGTCATAAATTTAAGCCAAAATGTATTCTGCTACATGTTTTTGGTAAAAAAAAAATTCCGTTAAGTGTATAATAATTGGTTTGCGTGATCACGGACATATGTACGCAAATGATCATGTACATATGTGTGCAGGTGATCACATACATGTGTGCAGATAATCATTGGGACATATGATTTTAGTGGGACATATGTGGGGGACATGTTTTCATTATTAGGGACATGTGTATTTATTATTTGAGGACATGTATGTTTTGGGGACATGTGTGGGGACATTGTGTTTATACTGTGTGGTGTGTTTACACTGTGTGGTGATTTGTGTTTACACTAGACTGGTGATCAGTGAGTAAAAAGCTGTAAAAAACAGCTCATACTCACTGATCATCAGCCGGCTGCAGCGATCTGCTCTCCTCTCCTCAGCGATGACTTCTGTGTGAGGTGAGGAGGAGCCGATTGCCTAGCAACCAGCTGTTTACATCACATGACAGCTGTGATTGGACAAGGCCGTCATGTGATCAGGAGGGCCAATCACAGAGCCCTCCTGCCGATCTGAGATGTGCCGTGTCTGGGTGACACGGGCGCATCGGAATCGCGCCGCTGCGCGCGCGATCCCGCACCTTCTGATGGACGTTCCTGAACGTCCTATCAGAAGTAGACGGCTCCCACCCGGCCGTATATGTGCATTGGCCGGGTGGGAAGTGGTTAAACAGTGAATTTCCACAAAAAAAAAAAAAATAAATAAAAAAAAAATAAAGGGAAAAACAACAACATTTCATGGCTAAGACTGCTCACCAAAGCGGCAATCATAAAATATGTCTTTCTTTCTTGTAACTACCATATCCCTGTCAGCACTGCATGTTTGCTATGTCAAGTTGTGTTTAATAAATTGTGTCTGGTTTACCTTAAAAACTTCTTGTAAAATAACCAGAAATTACCAAATTAAAATGGAGAAAATGGATGTTAATATTTTTGAATTCTCACCTTGACAAGTTTCACGAGTAGGTTTCTCAAAAATTTCTTCTTGGTCAAACCCTTTTTTGGACTCCTGTTCTTTATAGGAACGGTAGAAGACAGATCTATTTTAGGATAAAACAAAAGTTATTTTTTTCTTAAATATATACACATTAAGATAAGCAAACTCCTGACATACTGCAGTGTTCCACTTTAGACCTCCTGTTTGCTAAATCTGTAAATATTTAACAATGTTCTATCAACAAGTCTGGGCTAAGTAGGTTTTACAGCTCTACTGGAAAAGTTGTGCATTCTTCAGTCATTCCAGAGTCAGGAGGGCACTGGCTGTGGCAGTAAGCTGTCTCAAAGTTTCCTTATTAAAAAAAAAAAAAAAGAAAAAAAAAAAAAAGGTATGCAAATTTTAAACAGGGCTGCCCTAGGTAGTCTCTCAGTTTTTTTCTGGGTGCCCAGTCTGCAGAATCATCACAGATGTGTATGTTCCTCATATTTATTGTGGACTTTGAAACAAGTACATACAAGTACATGGCACATTCCTAGAGGGTTTCTCAGCTTGTGTCTGGTTTCCTGTAGCCAAACAAGATCAATTCTGCTAGTTCATGACAGATCATTTACAGAGAAATTAGAAGTTGTTAAAGTTGTGAGAAATGATTAGGGGTGTCTGTTGGTAACAAGGTAATTTCGACATGGATGTCAAGATGCAGCAGCATCCCAATTGATATGAAAGGGACTGCCTGCACAGAAATACATGGACCACCTGTGCATTCCCGTGTAGTCACCATTTCCCAATTGACATCAATTGGACGGCCTGCATAGGATGCACAGAAAACAGCTGTGCATCCCTGTGCATCCAAAGAGGGCTTCATTGTAGTATGCCCTGCATGAACAAGGCCTTGGGTCGGTCTTGTTTAGACTTGCGGTTGGGGGGGGGGGGGGGGGAGAACAAAAATACACAGTTGAGCTGCGTTTTTGCCTCCTGCCAAATGCTCCCCCTAAAGAGGAGCTCCTGCCTCCCCCCAAAAAATGAAAAGTCAGCAGCTACAGTATTGTTAAAGAGGAAGTAAACCCTGATGGGTTTACTTCCTCTTTTTTTCCCTGCAAAGGTAAAGCATAATGGACTACTACGCATCGCATAGTAGCTCATTATGTGTCACTTACCTGACACAGGAGCCAGCGAAGTCGCCGCTGTCCCCTGTAGTCCGCCGCATCCATGTTGCTTGTGGCGTCTCGCAGCTCCGACGAATCACAGCGGCGCAACCGCGATGACGTCACTCCCGCGCATGCGCACGGGAGTCGCGTCTCGCAGCTCCGCCGCTGCCATACGGCGAAGCCGCGATGACGTCACTCCCGCGCATGCGCACGGGAGTCGACAAATTTGGCAAATCCATTCTTGGGCCGTAGACAGCGGTGCCCATTTTCGGGCAAATATCTCCTAAACCATATAGGTTTAGGAGATATTGCTTGGACCTACAGGTAAGCCTTAATCTAGGCTTACCTATAAGTCCAAGTTGTTTGGAAGGGTTTACTTCCTCTTTAATTACTTTTAATACAAGGACACCTACCTGTCCAGGGATCCAGCGATGTTGGCACCTGAACCAATTCTTCAATCTGCTTTGGGGGGGGTCGCTCTGTGCTTTGTGAATGGGCCGGCATTCTTCTGTGTGCATCTCAGAAAGCATAGGTGCACTGTAGGGGAAATCAGACCTCATGACGTCACACGTTGACAGTGGTCGGTATGCGTTACAAACGCTGGGTAGGGGATTACTTAAGCAGGCCACAGCCCGTTGATCATTGTGGTGGAGTTTGCCAAGGGGGAAGACAACTAGTTGTCGCCCAGGTAAGCTGTGGTTTATGTATAATCTCATGCGCTACCAGCTATGGGCCTATTGGTGGTTGCCTGTCATTTTTTAATATTGCAACAGATCTTTTTCTATCTTTCCAAGCCTGATTGAGAGCAATTTGTTTCAGGTCTTTAGGCTGCTCCACCACCCCTTTCTGTCTCTTGTTAACAGTCTTTTCCCCACTGCACGTATTCTGTTTCTCCCTCCCCTTTCCTGTTCTCTCCTTCCTCTCTCCCTGTGTCCCTTATGGTCATGAGCCCTTTCAATATACATATTTTTATAATTTATACATTTTGTTTATAGTTGCTACTCAGCATGAACTTATTCACCCAACATGTGTACCCGATGCCCACCGTAGGGGAATGTTGGCAGTACCATGGTCTTGGCCTTCTGTGCGTGGCCACATTGGTAAGAGTCAGTGTTTTCTCCTCCCCCCACTTGTCAGCATCTGTATATCATGCCCTTTTGCCACATCTGCTTGAAACTATGTGCATTGTGTTACCTTTATTCAAAACCTTATTCAATTTTGCTCCTCCTGAAACTGTAGATTTCCACAAAAACTGTAGAGGAGTTTTGTGAACTGAGGACCCACTACATCTCCTGTATCTATCTTGGAGTACACCAAGTATCAGTGTAATATGTATAGACATATTTTATTATTTTGTTTGAAAGTTAAATTTATGTTTCCACTTCCATCTATCCTTGTGTGTATTTTGTCTGGAGTACAGAGAAAGTCCATTCCCTTCTTCCTTCTGGAAATCATTAGGGGAATGGTAGCCTTTCCATATTCTCTACTATTATTTGGATGATGGTACCCCTATATTATATATGATTTTAGCTTTATAAGAGGCTTCTCCTTGTCTTATGTACTACATATTCATGTCAAGGGGAAGTACCACAAACTCCCCGCAACCTCATGCAATGCATGGGGTTGCGGTGCATTTGTTGGTAAAATGGGGGTAAAACTGGCAGTGAGGACACAGCCTGTCAGCCACTGGAGCGAACCAAATGTGCATCAGACTTCAGATGCAACAGAGATTTATACATATGTCAAAATCTACCATTTTTTTTTTTTACAACTTTTGTACAGGTACATTTTTTTTTTTTTTTAGACTGTTCATTCATAAAAAAGAAACAGTTTTATTCTCAAACCAACACATAGTAAACACAGTTTACTGTATGGTAGTAATGAAAAAAATATAGGAACAATCTGTACTGATCACAGACTATTTTTTCAGGAAAGACAGGGGGCTGGGGGGGAAATCAGAGTAGCCAGGGTAAGGGAGAGTTAGTGAGGGTAGGGGGGGCGTTTTAGATGTAGACATAGGCAGGTGGGGAGATGGAAGACAATGTGGCAGAGCAGTAGTGGCAGGAGGGGGGTCTCAAATCTTGAGTAAAATGCTCTGATCAGAGTCATCAGCTTGTTCAACAGCATTTGCTGAACAATTCTGTTATCAGATCATGGTCACTGAAGTGACCATGAGCTTATATCAGAGGAGGAATGAAGGTCCGTGCAGCGTATGGACCTAGCCAGCTGGAAGCAGTGCTGTACGGTGTACAGACCTGGCAGCTAAAGGGTTAAAAGTTGATGTTTTAGCAATTTTATTTTTGGAGGAGGGGATACAGCACTAGTTACCCGTAACGGTGTGTATTCCATGTCCTGTGTGGCTGCTACTTTATGTAATAAGCTTTCCTTGACGGAATTGGGTACTTTCCAGAGTAGCAATCTTCTAGTGCAGCAGAGGTTAACGGCATCGGCTGCGGGCATGAAGGACTTGCATCACTTGCCCACCCATTCCTTAATTTTCTGTACAGAACTGTAATTATTGTCTTACAATGCAACACATTTTATTAATGGGCAAGGGAGATCTGTTACTCTTCCATTCACAGAGCGTGTTGCATTGTGGGTAAACAATAGTACTTACAACCACTGCTATTAACCCCTGCAGTACAAGAAGATTTCTGTTCTGGGCAGTATCTGGCGGCATGAAGAAAATACTTTTACATGGGGTACACACCATTACAGATAATGTGTTTGGTGCTGTACCACGACAAACCATTACTAAACTTCAGCTTTAAATTAAAATCTTACGCAAATAACCAATACATGACCCTTTTGTATGAGGAGTCATTGCTGAAGCCAATAAAATATTATACAGCTGGGGGTGCATGCATACAGTACATGGAGGATGCTTGATCTCCCTGCTCCGCATCTGGGAACCCTGAAAGCGGACATCAGCAGCCACTGGTTGAATGCACTGAATGCAGTGCTGAATGCACTTCCATTCCCACACAAATCGGAGCCACTCTTTGGGACAGAGACTTCCCACAATCCACCAGCCTCCTCAGACAGCTATGGGAAAAATGATCACTAGTCAGAGCAGTCTCATAGCAGGCCCTGAGCTCCATTCTGCACCATCCCAGCCCCCATTAAACTGGCAATATTTTCTGCACTGCTAGAGAAGGCTAGCAGCCAAATTACCACTGAACTGATGCAAAACTTTAAGGAGCTAGGCAATCATATTACCACAGAGACCAAATTTGACACTAACTATAATGAACCAGAATACAGATCAAATCAAACAACTATATTCAGCTGGAGGAAACACTGGCAAAAACGGACAAACTACAGAATAGGTCCTGCATATATAAATTCAGGATCATGGTGCTCAGAGTTTCACACTAACATGCAATGTTAACTGCCTGAACATAAGATGGAGCTTGACCATGCCCACAGGGCGCTAACTAGCCTTCGACCCAACGGGCCTACCAGAAACATGGAACTGAGAAGCTACTGGCTTGGAAATCAACTTCTAGACCATTGGTGACTACAATTACTAAAATTAGGAGGGTAGACGGTACATTTATTTAGAATTGTTTAGCAGTACCTAAAGAATTTCACTATGCTAATTGTCTGAATGGCTTTCTTGCTCCCTACATCCATGCCAGCTTTGTATCAGATAAGACAGGCATCTGACCAGATCAGGTGGACTAAAAATGTAATCTCAGTGCTTCGCTTCTCTTTGGATGGAGGGGACGTGCGAGGAAAGGAAGGATACTATACCTTGATATCCGGAAAGCATTTGACACCATCTCTGATCTTTTTAGGATCCTGACTAGATGGAACTTCTGCGCTTGGTTCCTTTCTTTTCTGCCTACTCTATATAGCAATCCCATCCTTGGAGTGGAGAGTTAAGATAAAAAGCACAAATGGTGAGTGTTCTTCCAAGGCTTGATATATCGATGGTGCTGGCGACCCCCTGTGCAAGCAAAAGATTACAATGCGGATGGATTCCCTTACTGTGATGCCCCGTCAGTGCTAAAAACGCAGTCGGCAGCCTTTCTGATGCAGCTTAATACCTGGTAAGTGTGCAAAGATGGTGGTTTGGATCAATATATTGGTTGATATATTTGGATTGTTGGCTGAATACTGCACATGGACAACTGCTGGAGTTATTTACCATTAAGAGTAGTCAAGTTTGCGGGATTTTCTATACAATTTTTGAAGTTACTTTTTGTTGGTTATTTTAGTCATCTGTAGATTAAATACGCTTTGGTTTTTGATAAGATTGTTATATTCATTCTTGATCACTTAGGCACTGAACTTGTGTCTTCACATTTTAATTTTGGAGTTTGTATACCAATCTTACTTGCTAGCTGCCCAAGTACTGCACTTATCTGACTTCGGAAGCCAAGCAGGTTAAGGCCAGGTCAGTACTTGGATGGGAGATCGCCTTGCCTTACTTGCTAGCTGCATTAATTTTTTCCCTAATGTTGACTATTCTTTTTAAGTTCATTTAAGGCTCCAATATCTGCTACAATTGTTAACAATTGTTATCCCAACTAAAGGGTTTAACCCTTTGTGAACCTTGGGTAAATGAAGAAACAGGCATGATTGAAGCCTGTGAAATAAAGGCCTGCTCTGACTGCTCTATACATAACACTTTACAGTAGGTTCTTTTTAAAAGAATTAGGATCACCCGTAAAGCGTTACACAAACACTTCATATTTCTGATTCTTGATACGTGCCTGTTTATGAGAAAGTAGCCTGTTCTTTGTATTGCTTCCTTTATGGGAAATCTCTGGTGTTCCTGTTCGTCCCCTTGCTTTCCTATTAAAAACTGACCACACTACAGTAACCAAGAGTGCACCGTGGTCAGTTCTCTAGCTATGCTACTCTCGTTCAATGATCACACTTGTCCTGACACCCCCCTGAACAACCATTCCCTGGGAAGCTAAGTGAATGCCTCACTGCAGCATATAACCAAGTAGAGCATAACCACTGATCCCCCTTTATCAGAGTTTTTAATGACAAAGTTGGAGTCACTGTTAAGATCCTTTAGAGCTACTCTTTCTCAATTCATAAGGTTGTCTGCAAAAGAATATCCAGAGTAATAAACATTCAAAACTTGACATGCAAGATCTTTTTCAATTAGTTCAGGAACTGGTTCATATCTTTACCTCTAGAACTAATAGGATAGAAATCTGATCTAAATCCAAAAAAGGTATAATGTTATTATAACTATAATTATCCACGGGCTAAAAAACAGATTCCGAATCCAAATCCTCTAGGTCACATACCGCACAAAGCTCTCTAAGATTAAAGTGATTGTTAAAAAAATATTAGGATTTTTGTACTCACCGTAAAATCCTTTTCTCTGAAGTTCACTGATTGACACAGCTCTATTATTCTAGACCATAGGGTTGTTACGCCACCTTCAGGAGAGGACTAGGAAGAACATGTTATATATGTTAAAAAAAACATAACTTTACAGTTGCGCCCACAACCCCTGCAGCTCAGTACGTCAAGCAGCAGTATAAAGTAAACCAATAGGAGGGGAGGGTGCTGTATCAGTCAGTGAACTTCAGAGAAAAGGATTTTACGGCAAGTACAAAAATCCTATTTTCTCTTTCGTTCACTGACTGACACAGCTTCATTATTCTTGACCATAGGGATGTCCCCAAGCAGTGTCATAATGAGGGGTGGAAACAGCATAAAAAAACTTCACCCACATCCAGAAGTGCTACCTAACAGGGGAGTCGCCACCTTATCTAGCCACATCAGAACTTGCAGATAACCATTTTCTTAAAAAAAATTAAAAAAAGAGAAAAAAAAGGAGGAGTGCAGCATTGCAATATTACACGGTCCCCTGTAAAACCTTGCGGCCAAAGCAGGCAGACCAAGTCGCCGCCTTACACACTTGAGCATCTGATGCTTGATGTCGGAAAGCCCAAGAGGTTCCAATAGCCCTGGTGGAATGGACCGTGACAGGAAAGGCCTGGACCACAATCTGTCGGATCCACCTAGAAATGGTGGCCGACGAGGCCGCCAGACCTTTATTTGGAGCAGCTACCGAAACGAACAGAGTGACTTCCGAAAGGGAGCCGTGGCAGACAAATACACCCTTAGAGCCCAGACCACGTCCAAGGAATGAAGGGCCACTTCCTTAGGGTGTGTCTGTTTAGGACACAAAGATGGTAACACAATTAGAGGTCGACCGATATGGGTTTTTCTCTGGCCGATGCCGATATTTAGAAATCATGGCGGCCGATAGCTGATATATGATGCCGATTTTTTTTGGGCCGATATGTTAGGCCGATTTTTTTTTTAATCCCCCTTGATCTCATAAAATCTAACACACCTTTCCCACCTGGACATTTTTCAGGCGCTTTGGGCTAAAAATAGCGCCTGTAAAGTGCCTGCAAAACGGCTCCCCTGCAGTCTGTGTGAAAGACAGAGTGCTTTCACACTGAGTGCCCGTTCACACAGGGGCGACATGACTTGCAGCGCGACTCACAGACGCGACCTGCACACGACTTCAGCAGCGACTTGCAAAACGACGACTGTATAGAAGTCAATGCAAGTCGCCTGAAGTCGCCCCAAAAATAGTACAGGAACCTTTTTCTAAGTCGGAGCGACTTGAGTCGCACCTATTAGAACGGTTCCATAGTACAGAACGGAGCACGTAGTGTGAACGGGCACTAAGGCGATGTGCTGGCAGGATCTTAAAAAAAGTCCTGCAAGCAGCACGTTTGGAGTGGTGTATACCGCTCCTCCGCCACTCCTGCCCATTGATATGAATGGGCACCACTGCCGAAGCGCATGCAATGCGATTTGGCAGCGGTGCTTCAAGGGCGCATTTAACCTCTTCTTCGGCCGCTAGCTGGGTTTTATGTGCCCCACTAGCAGCCAAACAGTGCCGCTAAAATGATGGTAAAGAGCCGCTAAAACTTGCAGCGTTTTACCATCAACGCCTGCCGCTCCAGTGTGAAAGCAGCCTTCATAAGTGATACATAAAATTTCTTACATTTAACCACTTGCCGCCCGCCCTATTACAAATTGACGGCGGCAAAGTGGTTTCATTATCCTAACCCGACGTCATATGACGTGATTAGGATAATAAGCCGCTGCGCGCCCCCGGGGGCGCGCATCGCGGCGATCGTTGTTGCGGGGTGTCAGTCTGACACCCGGCAACTACGATCTCGGTAAAGAGTCTCCGACGGAGACTCTTTACCATGTGATCAGCCGTGTCCAATCACGGCTGATCACAGTGTAAATGGGAAGAGCCGGTGATCGGCTTTCCCTCACTCGCGTCTGTCAGACGCGAGTAGAGGAGAGCCGATCGGCTGCTCCTCTGACAGGGGGGGTCTGTGCTGATCGATTATCAGCACAGCCCCCCCGAGGATGCCCACACTGGACCACCAGGGACACCACTAGACCACCAGGGAAAAGGTAATAAAAATACATAATCCTCCCTAGACCACCAGGGTGCCAGTCAGCACAATGGGTGCCAATCAGTGCCCATAATGGATGCCAATCAGTGGCCACAATGGGCATCACTGATTGGCATGCATTATTGTTTGGCACTGATTGGCATCCATTACTATAACACCGATGCCGCCTATGAGTGCCCACCTGTGCCGCCTATGAGTGCCCACCTGTGCCGCCTGAGTGCCCACCTGTGCCGCCTGAGTGCCCACCTGTGCCGCCTGAGTGCCCACCTGTGCCGCCTGAGTGCCCACCTGTGCCGCCTGAGTGCCCACCTGTGCCGCCTATCTATGCCCACCTGTGCCGCCTATCCATGCCCACCTGTGCCGCCTATCCATGCCCACCTGTGCCGCCTATCCATGCCCACCTGTGCCGCCTATCCATGCCCATCCGTGCCGCCCATCCGTGCCAGCTATCAGTGCCAATTTGTGCCACCTATCAGTGTCCGTCCGTGTCGCCCATCCGTGTCGCCCATCCGTGTCGCCCATCCGTGTCGCCCATCAGTGCCGCCTATCAGTGCCACATTGGTGCCCATCAGTGCCACCTTATCAGTGCCCATCAGTGTAGCCCCATCAGTGCCCATCAGTGAAGGAGAAAACATACTTATTTACAAAGTTTTGAAACTGAAACAAAAAAAAACATTTTTTTTTTTCAAAATTTTCGGTATTTTTTTATTTGTAGCGCAAAAAATAAAAACCGTAGAGGTGATCAAATACCACCAAAAGAAAGCTCTATTTGTGGGAAAAAAATGATAAAAATTTCATTTGGGTACAGTGTAGCATGACCGCGCAATTGTCATTCAAAGTGCGACAGCGCTGAAAGCTCAAAATTGGTCTGGGCAGGAAGGTGTTTAAGTGCCCTGTATTGAAGTGGTTAAACATTTATTAAACAAAACAAACCTCCAATCAGTTTACTTGTATGTATAATTTAGATAAAAAAAAAAAAAAAAAAAACTATATATTAAATAAAAACAGGTAGTCAAAACTTTTGGATGAAAAAAAAAAAATGGGCTAACGTTACTGTTTTTAAATCTTTTTTTTTTTTAAATAGTGTATTTTTTTCCCAAAAAAATGCATTTGAAAGACCTCTGTGCAAATGCCGTGTGACATAAAATATTGCAACAACCGCTATTTTATTCCCTAGGATCTCTGCTAAAAAAATATATATATATAATTTGGGGGGTCTAAGTGATTTTCTGGCAGAAAATACCGGATTTTTACTTGTAAGCAACAAGTGTCAGAAAAGATTTAGTCTTTAAATGGTTAAACTGAGAATTTTACACACTGAGATGATTTCATCCATTCAAGTATAAACATTGTATCTTTTTGTTCTTTTCTTGGCAGACTGCCCAGAGAGGAGGAAAGTTGTTTCTATGACGACTCAGGCAACTTACACTGACTTCTATTACAGAAGTCTTTCCAAGTCGTGTTCTAAATCTGCCTGCCTTTTTATCAGCACAATCGGCCGATGCCGATTAATTAAAAAAAACGGCAAATACCGGCCGATATATCGGCTGGCCGATATATCGGTCGACCTCCAAACACAATGTCTTCATTGATGTGGAATGCAGAAAACACCTTCGGCAGAAAAATAGGATTGTTTGTACTCACCGTAAAATCCTTTTCTCTGAAGTTCACCGACCGACAGCTCCTCTCTGTAACAAATGGGTTGTTAGCCTTATCACAAGAACACTAGCCATAGTTGTAACACTAAGAACTTGGTTCTGCCCAGGGGGGCGGTCCACAGCTACAACCCTCCTGTCTGCAGACAGACCTCAGTACGTCAACAAGCAGTATAACGTTAAAATAAAAGGGTGGGTTCTGTGTCAGTCAATGAATTACAGAGAAAGTGATTTTACGGTGAGTACAAAAAATCCTATTTCCTCTTATATCCACCAACTGACACAGCTCCTCTCTAACAAATGGTACGTCCCCAAGCAGTGCCAAACGAGGGGTGGGAAAACATAAAAAATTCATCCACCATGGCAAGTGGGAACTAGTGAAGCTATACCCACAAAAAACAAAACAAAAAAAAAACCACCACAAAAAAACAGGGTATCCTCAACAGGAGTGATCACCTAAGACCGCATCAAACTGCTGAAGTAATGCAACAATGCATTAACATAACAGTACTGCGTTTTTATCGAAAAACTAGGAAAAATATATATCACATAGTCAATTGCAAAAACTTTGCGGCCAAAACAGGCATCAGCCGATGTACAGAAGTCTACCTTGTAGAACTTGGTAAACGTGTGGACAGACTACCAGGTCACCGCTTTACACACCTTTGCAACCGACGCTTGGTGTCGGAGGGCCCAAGATGTTCCGATTGCCCTTGTGGAGTGGGCTGTGACCAGAAAATAGGCTCGTACTACAATCTGTCTGATCCACCTGGAAATGGTGGCTGACAAGACTGCCATGACTTTATTTGAACCAGCCACCAAAACAAAAAGTGAGTGACTTCCGAAAAGGAGCCACGGCAGACAAAACACACCTTCAGAGCCCTAACCACGTCAAGAGCATGAAGGGCCACCTCCTTAGGGTGCTTCGGCTTAGGACACAGAGATGGTAACACAATGTCCTCATTGATATGAAAAGCCGAGACCACATTCGGTAGAAAAGAGATGGTTGCGGACACACCACCACCTTATCCTTATGGATAACCAGATAGGGAGACTTGCATGACAAGGCTGCCAGTTCCGAAACCCTCCTGGCCGATGTGATGGCCACTACAAAGATCACTTTCTGGGCAAGAGTCAACAGGGGAATCTCCCTGATATTTTCAAACAGCGGTTTTTGAATGCCAACACCAGGTTCAAATCCCATGGTGGTAACTGTGGATGCACCGGAGGAACTACATGTCGTAGCCCCTGAACGAAGGTACTCACTAAGAAATGCAATGCCAGGGGTCGTTGGAAAAAAAAAAAAAAAAAAAAAGACAGCTAAGGCTGAAATTTGCCCTTTGATGGTGCTTAATGCCAACCTCTGGTCTACTCCTTGCTGGAGAAACAGCAGGATCCTGGATATGGAGAAGCAGCGCGGATGCCACCCTTTCTCCTCACACACGGAGATGTAGGCCTTTCAGGTAAGATGGTATATCTTCAGAGAAGAAGATTCTCAAAATAGTTGGAATCACAGAGTCCGACAGACCCCGGTTCCTCAACACCTGGCTCTCAATAGCCATGCCGTTAAAGCCAGCGATGGTAAAGCAAGATGGAGAATCGGACCCCGAGACAGAAGGTCCTCTCACAACGGCAGTCACCAGGGAGTGTCTGCCACCAGACGCACCGGGTCTGCATATCAAGGACGCCGAGGCCAATTTGGGGCAACCAGTAGTACTGAGAGCTCCTCGGCTTCCACTCTGCGAAGCAGATGTGTTAACAGTTTCAGTGGAGGAAAAGTGTAGATCAACTGGTAATGATCCCACGGAGCCACCAGCGCGTCAGCCCACGGATCTCTTGTGCTGGACACGAATCTTGCCACCTTCCGATATGGGAGGCCAGCAGATCCATGTCTGGTGTGCCCCACCTCAGGCACAGTAACCTGAATGTCTCCGGATGCAATGACCATTCTCCTACGTCCAGCATCTGTCGACAAATAGTCCACCTGCCAGTTCTCCACTCCCGGGATGTAAATGGCCGACAGGGTCGGTATGTGTCACTCTGCCCATCGAAGTATGTGAGCAACCTCCCATGCAGCGGCTGAGCTTCTTGTTCCCCCTTGGTGACTGATGGCTGGAACTGGGCATAAAGTACTGCCTCGAAAGAGGCTACCATGAGTCCCAGCACTCGCATGCAAAAGCAGATAGACGACCACTTGCGGTTCATCAGCAGTCTGCAGCTTGTCTGAAGGGAGAAACGCTCGCTTCCCTGGAGTCCAGCAGCAAGCCTAGGTACTGCAGACGCTGGGTAGGTACGATCACTGTCTTTTTTAGGTTCAACAGCCCCCCAAAATCTTGCAGGGTCTGCATGGTGATCGCCACATCCTCCTCCAATTCTGAGGCAGAAGATGCTCTCAGGAGGAGATTGTCTAGGTATCCCGCGATCCCACGTTGCTGCAACACCACCAAAACTGGAGCCAATACCTTGGTAAAGACTCTGGGGGATGAAGCCAGACCAAAAGGAAGAGCCACAAACTGGTAGTGGGCTTCCTCGACTGCAAACCGCAGGAACTTTTGATGCCCGGAGGCATACAAGTATATGCAGGTACGCATCATGTCTAAGGAGGCTCCAAAAGAGCCGGTCGCCAAGGAAGGGAAGATCCGTCAGGGCTTTTTTGGATGCCCGGTCAGCAGACCAGCATTTTAGCCAAATTGGGCACCTCAGCACCACAGGTGACACTGAAGACCTGGATAGCAGGGGGAGAGTGTATCCAGGGCCACGTCACAGATGTACTTAAGGCCTTGCACTACTTTGTCTGCTAGTTCCATGCAGACAGGAGAAGCCTGTTGCTCTCCCAATTTGTGGTGCAAAAGTTTTGCCCACTCAGTGTCTGCGACACAAGTGCGGATGCCAGTACAGGTCACACGTCTGACCCCACAACCGTAAACAAGGAACGAGCCACTGCCTTCGGCCTTCCTATCTGTGGGATCCTTGAATGCAGGAGTCCCCTCAACTGGGATCCTGGTTACTTTAACATGGATACTGGGGGGTCCATGACCGGAGGAGCCGACCATTTTTGAGAAGGCTTTCCTCAAAGGGTTAACGCCATGTATTTGGCGAACGGAAAGGTCCGTTGCGGGCGACCCCATTCCTTGTAAATTAACTTGTCAAAATAAGTCAGATAAGGGAACACCTCAGGTGAACCTGCTGGCTTGCGGGACATAAAGGGGACCGGTACATCAGCAGAGGGATCCACAGAGGGATCCACTGGCTCCTGAATCTTCAGGGTATCACGTACAGCTGTGATAAGTGCTTTGTCATGCCCGGACCCAGACGGGGTCTCCTCCTCACTGTCTAAACGGTCCTTATCAGCGTCGTCTGACAAGACAGAGCAGGGGTCTCAGCAGGACCCGAATCTGTGTCAGAGCACTCCCCAGAGGATGGGGAGAGGGGCAGGGGTCACTTTTTAGCACCTTTCTTCCCACGCACCACCTCCATCTAGGCAACAAACTAATTGAGGACCACCGTCAGGGCGTCCATGGGTACTGAGCAGTCCGCAGGTAACCCGGTTGCAATTGCCTGTATTTTGGGGGAAGCCATGTTGAACTTACCCTGTCTGCCACCCGAAGGGGACATAGGACAGTGACTGCTGCTGATTGAGGGGCTCTAACCCGCCGGACTCCTCACCCTGAGGAGTTCTGCGCTGTTCACAAGTAGCGCCCGTAGACCCTGAGTGCTCCCAGGTGCAGAGGAAACAAAAGCTGTCAGTGGCAGTCATCAGCATGAGCGCTAAACGATCTGAAAAACGTGCTCAGGCTTCAAGAAAATGGTCACCCAGCGTCCAGTAAACAGACAGGAAACACAGGGAAAATGGCTGTGAGCACATGCAAGCTGCTGCTGGAGAAAACGGAAAAGTGTTCATGCTTACAGAAAATGCCCGCCAGTGTCCTGAATAGGAGAGCACTTGGAAAATGGCTGCTTGAAGCCCAGAAAGACATGCTGCCCTCGCCCACACCTAAAATGGCTGCCGACCAGCTCCATGAGGCACAGAAGACAGAATGTGACAGACACAGTGCTGCACCACAAAACACAGCAGACCCTCGCAGGCACCTTCCGGGAGCTTAACACACAGGATCCAGGACACCACCAGTCCCCTATCCCAGGCGAGAGCCCCCAGGGATCTGTACACATACACCATCCCCCGGGGGGGGGGGGGGGGGGGAGAAGAAAGATAGGGACAGGGGAGAGAAGAGGGAGGTGAGGAACCCCTGAATCAACCTCCCAGGGAATGCCCAGCTGCTCAGCCCTGCCGGGGCAGGGAGAGTCCTGAAGTGCTGGGAAACATTCCATTGCAGAAATAATCACTGATCAGTACAGGGTAGCTGCCGGCCTCGGCATACTGTGACGTAGACATCAGTAGCCCGGTCATATGTACACCCTGGAGCATAAAAGCTCATGACCACCTCTGGAGCTGATGTTTCGTTGTGGCCTGCTGAGCCGTAGCTGCGACCTGCACACGCTCGATGGCCGGACTGGGGAGACTCCAAGAATAAGGGTATCCAGCCTGTCACCCAGCCGGCTGTTGATAGTTGATCACAGGATCATTCACCTTGCCCAAAAAGCCAAGCTTCTGCATAAAGCATGGACCAATGGGCCCGCAGGGTTCCTAGGTCCTTCTTTACTAGGTCTGTCTGCAGACGGGAGGGTTGCAGCCCGAGGGATCGCCTCCCCGATCGCCCCCCCCCCCCCCCCCCCCAGGCGGAACTAAGTTCTGAGTGTTGTGTTACAACTATGTCTAGTATTCTCCTAGTGATTAAGCCAACAACCCATTAGTTACAGAGAGGAGTTGTGTCGGTTGGTGAATATAAGAGAAAGAAGGTTCCGGACGCAACACCACCTTATCCTTATGGATAACCAGATAAGGCAACTTGCAAGACAGGGCCGCCAGTCAACAAGGGAATTTCCCTGATGTTCTCAAGCGGCGGTTTCTGAAGCGTCGATAACACCAGGTTCATATTCCACGGGGGTAAAGGTGAATTCACCGGAGGAACTACATGCCCCTTGAATAAAATTGCTCATTAAAGAATGAGATGCCAAGCGTCGTTGGAAAAAAAAAGCCAAAGCTGACATTTGTCCTTTAAAGAGGAAGTAAACCCTAATGGGTTTACTTCCTCTTTGATTCCCTGCAAAGGTAAAGCATAATGGACTACTATGCATTGCATAGTAGACATTATGTGTCGCTTACCTGACACAGGAGCCAGCAAAGTCACCGCTGTCCCCTGTAGTTCCGAGCGCCCATCTGCTTGGTGGGTCTCACTGCTCCGGCGCTGAGATTCTCCGGAGCCACGATGACGTCACTCCCACGCATGCACACGGGAGCCGACACTCGTGGCATATCGCCGCGATCTGCAGCTTGCCCAGTGCGCCCATGCGCTGCAGACAGCGGTGGCTGTCTTTCGGGTAAATATCTCATAAACTGTATAGTTTTAGGAGATATTTCTTGGACCTACGGGTGAGCCTTAATCTAGGCTTACCTGTAGGTCAAAGTGGTTTGTAAGGGTTTACAACCACTTTAATGGTTCCTAAAGCCAATTTCCTGGAAACGGAATAGGTTCGCAGACGCCACCCTTTCCCTTCACACATGGAGATGTAGGCCTTCCAGGTACGATGGTATATCTTCAGAGAAGATGATTTCCATACCCTCAACATAGTTGAAATCACAGAGTCCGATAGGCCTCGGTTCCTTAGCACCTGGCTCTCAACAGCCATGTCATTATAACCAGCGCTAAAGCAAGATGGAGAATCGGACCTTGAGACAGAAGGTCTTCGTGCATCAGTAGTCACCAGGGAGTGTCCGCAACCATACGTGCCAGAGGCCAATCTGGGGCAATCAGAATTACTGGAATCCCCTCAGTCTCCACTCTGCGGAGAAGACGTGGTAGTAGCTTTAGCGGAGGAAAGGTGTAGATCAGTCGATACTGACCCCACGGAGCCACCAGCGCATCTGCCCAATGATCTCTTGTCCTAGATACGAATCTCGGCACCTTACAATTGAGACGGGAAGCCAGAGATCCAAGTCTGGTGTGTCCCATTGCAGGCACAGTAGCCCGAACACCCCTGGATGCAGCGCCCATTCTCCTGGGTCCAGCATCTGGCGACTTAGGTAGTCCGTCTGACAGTTTTCCACTCCCAGGATGTAAATGGCCAACAAGGACGGTACATGTCACTCTGCCCACTAAAGGATTTGAGCGACCCCCGTGTTGCAGCCGAGCTTCTTGTTCCTCCTTGATTGACATATCCCACCGCCGTGGTGTTGTCTGACTGGACCCTGATCGGATGCCCTCGTAGTCTCATCAATCATGTGGAGAGGCATAGCCTGACCACACGAAGCTTGAGCACATCGATTGGCAACTTGGATTCCTCGTCCAACCAGAGGCCCTGGGTCGACTGTACTCCCAGTACTCCACCCCAGTCGGACAGGCTGGTGTCTGATGTGATCACAGTCCAATGTAAAGGTAGGAAAGACTTCCCGGACCGAAGTGCCAGGGACCTCAGGCACCAGAGCAGGGAGTCCCCGACTAACTGGCTCACCAGAATCTTTCGATCAAGGCATAACGGAGATTTGGCCCATTTTGTCAAGATTTCCTTCTGCAAGACTCTGGTGTGAAACTGGGCGTACGGTACCGCCTCAAAGGAGGCCACCATGAGCCCCAGGACTTGCATGCAGAAGCGTAGCAACGACCACCTGCTGTTCATCAATAGTTTTACTGCGGTTCTGAGAGTCTGCAGCTTGTCTGAAGGGAGAAACTCTCGCTTCCAAGGAGTCCAGCAGTAGGCCTAGGTACACCGAGTGTTGAGTCGGTATGAGCACAGACTTTAGATTCTACAGCCACCCAAATCCCTGCAGGGTTTGCATAGTGATCGCCACATCCGCCTCTAATTCTGAGGAGGAAGATGCTCTCAGGAGGAGATTGTCTAGATAACCTACGATCGCGATCCCGCATTGACGCAACAACGCCAAAATTGGAGCCAATACCTTAGTAAAGACTCTGGGAGCTGATGACAATCCAAAGGGGAGAGCCACAAACTGGTAGTGGGCTTCCCCAACTGCAAATTGCAGAAACCTCTGATGCCGGAGGCATATGGGTATGTGCAGGTACGCATCCTGGATTTCCAAAGACGCCAGGGAGTCCCCTTGATGGAGTGCAGCGACCACTGAGCGAACTGATTCCATTCTGAACCTCTATACTTTTACAAAGCAATTGAGGGCTTTCAGGTCCAAGAATGGATATACCCCTTCCTTTTTGGGGACTACAGATTGGAGTAGAACCCCTGGAACCTGACTCTGAAACAGGCACCATCACCCTGCGGCTTAGCAGGTCCCTTACCACCCCCATTAAGGCCTTCCGGCGAGCCGGGAGAAAGGGTATGCTGGAGGTGAAGAATTTGTTTGGTGGCCAAGAGAGAAACTATTTTGTAGCCAGAGGAAATCGGTTCGCAAACCCATTGGTTGGGCAGACGAGAGGCCCACCGGGCTGCAAACTCCCGAAGGCGACCCCCCACCCGTGTGTGAGCGGGGGCAAACCTTCATGTGGTAGCATTTTTACCCACAGGCTTGCGGTTCCAGGGGCATTTTTGTCCCTCAGAGGTTGTCCTGTCGGGCTGGGAGCATTTAGTGGAAGCCCCGGACGGACAAAAAGGCCTCTTTTGAGCAGAAAATGAGGGCCCTTGCCTGCAGCATGGCTCCTTAGTCTTCCTGGCCTGTGGGAGCGAGGTACTCTTCCCACCTGTCTCTTTGTTAATAATGTCATCCAATGGGGCTCCAAAGAGCCGCTCACCAAGGAAGAGTAGATCTGTCAGGGACATTTTAGATGCTTGGTCCGCAGACCAGCATTTTAGCCCAATCAGGTGCCTCAGCACCACTGCTGAGATAACAGGATTCAAAAATCTTGCGCAAAAGGCAAACTTCCGCAAAAAAAATCCCAGGACCGACGGCCGGGCAGGGTTCCTAGGTCCATCTCCTTCACTAGGCATAAAAAAACTGAGCTGCCAAAGAGGGACATTCCCCCATATGGGGTTTTCTAGGTAGCAAATAAAAATAAAAAAAAAAGAAGAAAAAAAACTGCTACAAAGGGATAAGAATAGACTTCAATTTTATTAGACAAAATATCAATAAAATTTGTCTAATAAAATTAAAGTCTATTCTTATCCCTTCATAGCTTTTTTTTCTTATTTGCTGCCTAGAAAACCCCAAATGGGGGACTCTCCTGATGGTGGCGTAACTCTATGGTCAAGAATAATGGAGCTGTGTCGGTCAGTGAACGAAAGAAAAAAAAAAAAAAAAAAACACATTACTAACATGTTTTACTTACCTGCTCTATGCAAGGGTTTTGCACAGAGTGGGCCCAATCCTCCTCTTCTGGGGTGCCTCCACGAAGAAGCACTTTCTATGGGGCCACTTGTGTGGCCTCACGAGTCCTGCTACGGTGTCCATTGACAGACAGTAGGACTCAGTAAGTCTCGTGTCACTAGATTTGACAGCAGTGGGAGCCAATGGCTCTTGCTGCTATCAATATATCCAATGAGGACAGAGACAACACCTGGAGCCGCTGGGCTCGTGCACATCGCTGGAAGGAATGGGTTCAGGTAAGAAAAAAGGGGGGCTCTGAGGGGCAGCTGCAGCTCAGGTGGTTTTTCACTTCAAGGTGAAAAACAGACTTTACAACCCCTTTAAAATCCTCAGATGTTACTTTACCCTGAAAAATCTCACATGTTCAAACATTCCTAGGTTATTCAATTGTTTCCCAAGAGCTAAAGAACATTTAATAACATTAACCAATACAACCCTCCTGATGGAAGTGAAATTTCTTCCTCCGTTAAGACTCTAATCGGTATCGGACATTATGAAATAATTTATCTGTCCCCGAAGTTAACAAATATGGGCAATTACGTTTGTTTCATTCCTTCTCTCATTTTTTGTATTTTTCCTTTGCTTGCGGGTATCCCGTTTAAATATGGTTGATCCCCCAAATGAGATGCCATTAAATGTGACTGTCTCATATCACACCTGGTGGAGTCCACCCCAATTCACTCCAGAGATCTCCATGCTTTTCAGCTGCAAGTAAAAAAAATGCGATTGACACGGAAAATCGTCTCAGGTGTAATATCCGCAGCGCTGGCTTACCCGAATTGGCAGAGGGCCCCAGGCCTGCGGAGTTTGCTGAGATGTTTAACACACTGCTGGATCTTCCTGCCATGCCGTCCACCTTTGTGGTGGAAAGGGCTCAGAGTCCCCGTGACAACTCCAGTCACTGGTATACCTCTTCCAGGCACCTCTTGCTTTGGCTGCTTAATTATTGTGATCAGATCCTGGGGGGCCAAAACCAGACCTGCGCTACGAGAAAGATCATTCTTTTCCCAGAATGCTCACCTGAGATTCAACAGCATTGTTACTCCTTCACCGAGGTTCACAAAAGGCTTTGGAATCAAGGCCTCTTATACCCGAGCAAGCGCCGTGTGTTGATGGCGATAGGGCTCAGTTCTTCTAACCTGAGGTGGTGGTGTCCTGGCTTGATGGTCGCTGAAGTATGAGCTGTTAAATTCTTTGCTACGTTGGTTCGCAGATGTTGCATCCCTGCCTCCGGGTCAAAGGTTTTTGTTTTACCTACTTCACCTTGTCCCTAAAGCCCTCTGTCCTGCATTTCATTCCCACTTCCTTCGTTATCCCAGCTGTTTTTTTTTTTTTCTTTGCATATGCACTAAATATAGCCTTGTTTCACACATTTGCCTTTGATGGAGCCCTCTGTCTGAGCAGGGTTGCCATGTAGTCCCATCCCTCTGAGCTGCAGGCCCGTTCTCTTCTCTGGCGATTGTGGAGGGCCTACCCTGTTATAACTGGCTGTTCCCTTGACAGTTGGTCACCGGATTGACGGGCGGTACCTAGAGGAACTGTTGCTGGTCTGCATTTGCGGCTATAACTGCCCAGCCCCCCCCCCCCCCCCCAAACTCCCTGTTTGACCTTACATAACAGATGATCATATGATTATTCTTCTCATTACTGAGGAACTGCTAAATCACTGGACAAAGATGCACCTTTTTTTTTTGGGGGGGGGGGGGGTATCAGCAGGGTAAACATTGGGATTGCTCGATTTGTGATATTGTGTGAAAGACTTGTGTTACTACATTATCCACCCGCTAATTGTTTTCTTGTCGACTATGGCACCAGCTGCCTTGAGATCAACAACAAGATTCTCTCTTGTACTTCTGGGCCGATTCTTCACCATTCCCATGATCATTGAAACTCCACAAAGTGAGATCTTGCATGGAGTCCTAGACCGAGGTAAATTGACAGCAGTTATTTTGCGTTTCTTCCATTTGTGAATAATCGCACCAACTGTTGTCACCCTCTCACCAAGCTGCTAGGCAATGGTTACAAATCTCCAAAAGACCCCAAATTAACGCTTCTTACAGGACCTATTGCACCTCTCAATAAGAACCTTAAAATTGCAACCAAACTTTTTACCAACAGGCCCCACCCCTTGTCCTCAGTCATTGATTTGGATCAGACCGGATTAATGGCCCACAAATCCAGACAATTATTATACATGATTTATATAGCGCCAACAGTTTACAAAGTGCTTTACAATGTATGATGGGCGCGCAACAATTACAGAACAGCTCAATACAAAAAGTACAGGAGGGGCCTGCTCGTAGAGCTTACATTCTAAGAGGGAGGGGGTGGTGGTACAAAAGGTAATAGCTGCAGAGAATGATTTGATGGGGGTGGCTCAGGAACGGTTAGGTGGGTGTGGGATAGGCTTCCCTGAATAAATGAGCTTTCAGGTATCTCCTAAAGGTGGACAGGGTAGGGGCTGATCAGACAGACTGGGGCAGGGTATTCCAGAGGATGGGAGAGGCTCTGCAGAAGTTTTGAAGGTGAGCATGGGAGGAGGTAACAAGGGAGCTAGAAAGCAAGAGGTCCTGGGAGGAGCGGAGGGGACGATTTGGGCGATATCTGCAGATGAGGTTGTTGATGTAGATGGGGGTGATGTTGTGGATTGGTTTGTAGGTTATGGTTAGCATTTTGAATTGTACATGGTGGGGTAGGGGAAGCCAGTGAAGGGATTGTCAGAGAGGGGCGGCAGTCACGGATCGATTAGTGACGTGCATTAGTCTAGCAGCGGCATTCCTAATAGACTGAAGGGGGGATAGCCTGCTTAAGGGTAGGACATTAAAGAGAGTGTTGCAGTAGTTAAGATGGGAAATAATCAAGGAGTGAATGATCTACGCAGACCTCTTCCTCAGCCAAACCAGTGGCCAGGAGCGGGGCCCCAATAGTCCTAAGGGGTCCCCAATTCCTCTACCAGCACCATTACCATACTCTGCGGACATTATATTCCTTTCCCACTTTGCTTATATTGGGAACTGGGGAAGGCTACCACTAAATTTGCTTCTGAGCTGAAACAGGATTTCCAGGAATTGGGACAATATTGAATGTAAAGTAGACAGTCAATAAGTGGCTCAAAATGCCACCATGTTCACTGAATTGCATGATCTCCAATAATCAGAAGATACTTTTGATAAAAACATGGTTTTACATTAATGATACTCTTGCGGACACTGGTTTCCTTTTCGCACGGGTCGCTGCCTCCCCGCTTCCCCTGTTCCTTTGCTTTGCTTTCCCCTTCAATGGCCATTTCATGCATTACCTGTCCTATGTGGCTAATTGGGATTGCTACACAGATAGTACCTGGTGGATCATATTTGTACTCTTCTACTCTTTTGCGATTATCCCTCTATTTTATATAATTCATGTTGGTACTCTCATCCAAGAGAATTTAAATGGAGATTTTCCTACCTGACAAGATGTACTAGAATTGTTGGTCTTTTGAAGGACGTGGATCTTTGTATTTGCAGTGACTTGAGCACTTGTTTGCGCTATTGTTCTAATGCTGTGCTTCATATGAGCACATTGTTACATCAATATTATTGAGATACAATAATTTAAGACTTTAGAAAAAGTCACAAATCTTTTATGAAGGTCTTCATGTTATATAGTTTGAATGCCATGTAAAAGATATATATATTTTTTTTATTGTAAAAACACCTTCCACACACACATTTCAAAACTTTCTAAAAAAAATAAATAAAAAAAAACTATTATATATGCATGTAAAACATCTCAAGTGAAATGGGTCAGGCTTCATTAAGGTAATGCTTTATTCGGCTTAGTGCACGGCGGATGTAGAGGTTAAATGTACTGAATGCACAGACCCATATTTGAATTAGGGGTGCACTGAACGGAAGTTTTGGTGCCAAAACAGAAACTCAACTCAGCTTCCTGACACAGGGAGATCGCCGCTCTGCAAGGAGAGGAGGGAGAAGGGGAGGACAGGACATTTAGCCGCCAGGATAACACCTCGCAATGTGCGGCACAGCCACAGCTACCACTCATGCTCAATTATTGGCGCCTTATTAGCATTTTTTTTTCCTTTCAGTAAAATGCTGAACATGCATTTTCAGTTGCCGGAATTTTGGTGCATCCTAATTTGAATGCCTTAATGATATGCATTATTGATATATCTGGTAATATGACCTATAGAAACTTGCTGCTCCTTATTTTTATCGCCCTTATATAAATCTACCCACCCGTGTTACAGAATTTTTGTCTGTATTACACTGTGATCCATTCCAGCCAGTTGCCCAATCCTTTCCAGCTACCCAGAACAGCGGTGGGACCCGCAGAGTCATGTGGCATGTCAGGACTGCACTTTACTTTGATTAGCATGCATCTTCTATCATCTTGTAACTGTTTTAAATCTTATCCTATTAAACTCATTATTTTAATACTACACTCAGGTAGGTGCCTCACCCTCTCTGTTTTTTTTTTTTTCCCTTGCATTGTCTGTATGTCTGTATTCTGGTCTCATACCATTTAAAAAGATCAATAAAAAATATTGAAACAGAAAATAATAATACAGGCAAATTTAGCAAATACACACTTTTTCCAGACACTTAAACTTTCATGCCCTTACTAGGATTAAGTAATTATGCAAATTAAATTCTGGGAAGCGTATTTAGCAAAAAACAAACCTGAAGAAACCTCTGTCAACAGCAGAGCGGTTCATGATGACAGAATCCTCTTGGTTATATCCAGTATAAGAAGCAATAGCAACAATAGAATTAATGCCTATATAAGAAAATTGAAAGAATACACAAAACTGTAAATATATCTGCTAAAATGGCTGAAAATAGAATTATTAAAACAAAAATTAACTGAACATTTAGGACCATAAAAAATAGCACCCTCAAAACTAAAGTGGCTGGTATAAAAACTTGAAATGCTCTCAGCTACCAAAAGTCAATATGGCACAAATACAAATTGCTAATTTTAGATCCAATCACTTTTCCCAGAGCACACAGTTTACACAAGGACAAAACTGTTGGATATAATATTTTATTGACCGGATCCAATGTCCCTACTACAAATTGTTTGTTTGTAAATGGCAGCAAAATCTCTGCACCCTTTGTTGAACTTCTCTCCTTTGCACAAGCCTCTGTCGAAGCTCTAGCACAGCACTGGCATTATGTTGTCTGGTATTTACTCTCCCCCAAATCACTCCTATAGTGATATAGTGAATAGCTCCTCCTCACCACTCTGATGCCATTTTATAATTCACCCCCATCCTCTAGATTGTCACTTACACCATATGCAATCCACTCCTTCACATACTGCTCTCCTCTGAAAATATAATACTTCCTGTAATCATACAGGTCATATCCTCTGGCACTCTTCTATTGAAAATGCTATCCACTGTCAAATGTCAACCTTTCTGTATACAGAAAACTTTCAAATTTCCTATGTTCCGCCAAGAAACTGTACACATTGTTTCTACTTCTGTCACATCCTCCGTATTGTTTGTAAAATAAGCAGCCCCCTCTTTTCTTGAACACTTTCACTATTAGCGAATAACTATTTAATCAATGTTCTGTCATGTTATTTGCAAAAACTGATTTGCTTTCACTGAAGGGCCCATTAAAATGAAACCTGTGACAGACCCATCAGGGACATGGGCTTTTGGAGGGGGCCTATGGACTAGCCTTCTACCCACATGGAGACCAATGATTATATCCGCTTCTCCTGATCAGAGCATGGAGGGGAGCCGGGTCCCGAATCCATTTGACTGGCTGGAGTATGCGGCCAGGAAGTCACCAGAACTGTGGTGCATCTGCAGGAACATTTTGTTTTGGCAAAGCTGAGGTCATGGAACTCTTCATGGGCATATTTCTTATCTTACCCCAGCTGGTCCTGGAGAGCTGCATAATGCAGCATTGGCTCATTTTGCCTGGCTACTGACAACTTTATATTACGTGTTTTTACCATTTCCAGCGAAGATGTGTCACTTGGTAACATAGATCCGAGCTGGATCTGGGGTGGGACATTTAGAAAAAAGTGGTGTAATATACTTTATGTATCCAGGCTGTGAAACTGTTCCTGGGCATCCGGGTGGGCACGTCCTGGCTAATCGAGACTTGTGGACATGTTTTCCAGCACATAGACAAGGGAGGCAAAGTGGAGAATTCTTGTGACTACTAGCCATACTGATAAAACTTGTCTAGGTGCCTAGCTGTTAATGTTTAAAGGTTGTGAGTATTATTTTAACTCCTATCAGAATCAAATAGTGAGAAATGGTGGAGCTTAAATTGTAATACTATGGTGATAAAATACATACACATCTCAGTAAAAATTAATGTGCTTCAAATATCATTGTCACCCTATGACAAATGAAAACAAGTAAACTTTACAGCAAAAAGTCCATACGAATAATGAACCAAAAATACTGTGCTTAACCACATGCCGACCAGCCACCGCAGTTGTACTGCGGCAGAATGGCACGGCTGGGAGAAACTACATTATGTAATGTAGCGTCACCCTGTGGCCACTAGGGGGCCTCTGGCAGAATGCGCTCGCCCCCCAGGGGCCCGTCGCTCTCGATCACCGCCGGGCTTCCGCGATCGCCTCTGAGACGCGGAGAACCCTGAACTGTGTGTGCAAACAGTTTCCGGATCTCTGAGGGGGAAGTGACAGATAGTTTCTGTTCATACTCTGTATGAACAGAAACTATCTTCCCTGCACAGTCCCCATCCCCCACAGTTAAAAAACACACACACCAGGACACGCTTAACCCCTTCACTGCCATTGGCATTTTTACAGTAATCAATGCATTTTTAATCGCACTAATCACTGTATTAATGCCAATGGTACCAAAAATGTGTCAAAAATGTCGCCATCACAATAAAAATAAATCGCAGATGGCCGCCATTACTAGTAAAAAAAAAAAAAAATGTTTTAAATCTATCCCCTATTTTGTAGACACTAAAACTTTCACGTAAACAAAATGCTTATTGGGCTTTTTTTCACCAAAAGTAGAATACGTATCGGCCTAAACTGAGGAATAAAAAAAAAAAAATGTACATATTTTTTGGGCATATTTATTGTAACAAAAAGTAAAAACAATGAGTTTTTTCCAAAATAGTCACTTTTTTTGTTTATAGCGCAAAAAATAAAAACCGCAGGGGTGATCAAATACCCCCAAAATAAATCTCTATTTGTGGGGGGGGGGGGGGGAAATGTCAATTTTGTTTGGGAGCCATGTCGCACGACCACGCAATTGATCCGTTAAATTGACAGTGCCGAAAAGCAAAAAGTGCTCTGGTCTTTGGCCAGCCAAATGGTCTGGGGCTTAAGTGGTTAAAATATTACCCTGTGACAAGTGTGAAACAAACTCCAATGTAATAGTTCCAGTGCCGTATCCTACTCTTCCACCACACCTCTGTGCAAGTGATTCCGCTCCCCTCAAATACCAGCTCATTATGCCTCACACTCGTGCTTGGCTCAAGGCGCTTTGAACCACATAGAAAGGGCTAAAACTCATTTCCGAAATCCAGCGATGTATGGGATCTCTCCACATGTAAATAAAGAGTGCTCCAATAGTGTGATAACAAAAAACTGTTTAATAAAGCACTCTGTAATCTTCCACCATTACACTCACCTCACATCAATAAAATTCAAAGTACGCAAAAATGCCACAGCAAAATACTTCCATGCAGATTTATAACTATGTATTGCGGTCACAACGGACCCAAGGTGTACAGTAACTGTCTAAACCTCACCCACTCCTCAGACCCGAGCTTCCACTTCATAGTGCAGCATATAGAGTCAGACATTAACGATGATTTCCATATGCGATACGCCGCACCAGGAAGTGGAAGTGTTTTATTAAACTCGTTTTTACGTTATCACACTATTGTGTGGTGGAAGAATAGAAGGATACTGCACTGGAATTATTACACTATTTTTATATGGACTTTTTTTATATAAAATTTGTTTCACACTTGTCACAGGGTGATAAACTATTGTGCTTAAAATAGGATTTTTATAACCGCTTGCCTGTAAACTCCTTTTCTTTGACGTACATGAGGGGACACAGAGCCATAGTAATAACTATGTGGGTTATATTGGCATATCAGGTGCTGGACACTGGCACACCCCTTAAGGCATGAACTTCCCCCATATAACCCCTCCCACTACTGGGAGTCCTCAGTTTTGTAGCCAAGCAATCAGTGTATACAAGAAGGGAGGGACCTCTGTGTCCCCTGACATACATCAAAGAAAAGGATTTTACAGGTAAGCCATTATAAAAAATCCTATTTTCTTTTCTTACATCAGGGGACACAGAGCCATAGTTATAACTATATGGGATGTCCCATAGCAATGGCAACTGAAGGGGAAGGGGAAGGGGGGGAGGGGGGACAGACCAGAAAAACAGGAGGCCAGAGGAGTTATACTGTAACCTGCAGTGTATACTCTGCCTAAGGGCAATATCCTCATGGCCTTTAATATCGATTTGATAAAAGCGGATAAATGTCTGAACCGAAGACCAAGTTGCGGTCTTACAGATCTGAGACAGAGACTTGATGCACCACCCAAGAGGCACTAATCGCCCTGGATGAATGTGCTCTTAATCTGAAAAGGAAGAATTTTCTTTACTAAGCTGAAGCTTGATCACTTGACAAACCCATTCAGAAAATAGTGGATCTTGACGCTGCCCATCCATATCTTGGACCTTCTGGCAGTACAAACAAAACCCGTGTTTTGCAAACCTGAGCAGCTGCCTTTAAATCGATTCTGATCGGTCTTACTACATCAAGAGACTGTGGTGCTTTCTCTTCCCCAGATTAAGGCTCTGGGGAGAAAGAAGGAAGAATAATATCTTGGTTTAAATGAAAACCTGTTACCACTTTTGGTAAGAATTCAGGATGAGGACCTAACACCACCTCATTCCTTATACATGATGAAATATGGCTCCTACAAGACAGAGCCGCTAGTTCCAAAACTCTTCTAGCAGAAGAAATGGCAAGCAGAAAAGATTATCTCTCATCAAAGAACCAAGGGAATTTCTTGTAAGGTTAGAACGGCTGATTTAACAAAGCCGATAAGACCAATTTTAAATCCTAAGGATTTAGAGATGCCCTGATAGGGGGGAATAAACCATGTTACCTGCTGAATAAGCTATGCACCAAGAGTGGGAAGCAAGAGGCCATAGGAAAACACATCAACACGATCTGGCTCTTGATAAAAGTCAAGGCCAGCTTCATTTCAGATCCCATATGCAGGAATCCTGCCTATTGACATACTTCCTGGGGTGCCAACCACTGGATCCATACCAAGAAACCTATGCCTTCCAGATTCTATAGTAAGCAATTCTGGAAGCTGGCTTCCTGGGCTTAGTCAAAGTAGACACTACTGAAGGAGATCACCCATGATCTTTTATAGAGTGGGATTCAACAGTCAAACCTGTTAAACTCCTTGTCTGTAAAGTAGGATGAAATAACGGACCCTGTAGAAGGAGGTCTGGCTATAATGGCAGAGTCCAAAGGACTCCTACTGCCATCTTTATGATCTCAATAAATTAAGATCTTCTGGGACCCAGCTGGGGCCACCAGAATCGCCTCTTGTACCTGCTGAATCCTGCAGAGAAGGCGTGGAAGTAACTGGAGGAAATGCATAGATCAGTAAAAACTGATCCCCTGGGAAGACAAATGCGTCTGTTCCGCCTGCTAGCGGATCCCTTGTTTTTAAAGTTGTCGACCTTATTAATGAATCTGGAAGTGAATAGGTCCATGTTCCGGAGTACCCCATCTGACATATTGCTAGGAAGATATCAGGGTGACGAGATCATTCTCTTATTATTCAAATAATTGTTGGCGTCTCAAGTAGTACGCCTGAAATATTAAAATTGCCAATAGGCAAGGAGTGTTGTGTTCTGCAAAAGCTAGAACATTCACCTCTTTTTGAGCTGCATGACTTCCCGTGCCTCCCCTCGTGATCGATGTAAGCCTGGCTCTATCAGATTGAATCCCGTCAGGACAGTCTCATAATCTGACCACCAAGATTCTATGGCCAGATGTACTGCCTGAAACTTCCAACAAAGTTGACAGGCAAGGTCCTCTAACCTGGACCATCTCCCCTGGAGAGAATCTTCTTCCAGGGCTGCTCCCCAGCCTAGAATATGTTAACACCTTGCAGGATAAAGATTTTCCCTCCTGCTGGATAACAACCAACAATTTAGGCTCTGACCTATGTTGGGAGCCAAGCGTATTGGAAACAAACAAGGCTTGAGTCCTTTTTATTCCAGACCGACAGGATGGTGTCTTGAAGCAGTCTGAATAAAACTGCACGTAAGGGACGGCCCTGAAGGAGGCAATCGTTTCCCCTAAAAATCTCCTGCAGCCAAATGAAGGAATTATTATTATTGATTTACATAGCACCAACAGTTTACGCAGCGCTTTACAATGTATAGAGGGGGCAAAACAATTACAGTAATTTTTACACAATTAAAGGAATTTTCCTTTATCCTGATAAGTTGAATTAGTCCTACAATGGAACTGATTCACGTCTGGGGTAAGAATACTTTCTTCTGTATGGTATCTCTAACCAGCCCCCAAGTAACCTCCTTGATGATTTTAAGGAGAATCTTCCTAGGCTGAGAATCCAACCTAGAGATTTCAGATATCTACAGCTGAGATCTGACTCAGTTTTAGACCTGAGACTGAATGATCTATTAAAAGTAGAGCTTCTAAAAGGCTAGAACTATTATGCCTTGGGCCCTTAACATGGCTAAAAGAGGTGCCAAAATCTTTCAGAACACTTGTAGTGCTGTGGCAGTGCCACAACTGAAAAAAAAAAATTTTATATTTCAAACTGTAGAATTTTCTGGTAAGAGGGAAACTTTGGCACATGGAGATATGCAACTCCCCTCCTTTGCAGGATGGACACAGCTGATCGAATTATGAAAGGACCGCATGTTCAAGTGCCGATTCAGATCTCCGAGATCTAGAATGGGTCTTGCCTCTGTTTGGTTCTGGGACCTTAAAAGGTTTGAGCAAAAAAAAAAAAAAAAAAAAAAAAATAAACTGTTCCACTAAGGGAATCTCTGATATCACCGACTGGGATAACAGCTGATCCAGAGGCCAGAAAGAGAGACACTTTTTTAGTTTTTTCTCTGGAACCTTAGGAGCATTCTTTGAGGAGACGGACACTCTTGCATAAAGATTGCCACATCAGCAGCCCCAAGGACTCCACAGGCAGCACCCAAACAGGACCCGAACTCTCAGACCAAAAGCTGACTGGGCCATCCGGGCTTTTGAAACTCTAGATGTAACCTAGAGAAAAAAAATTGCAGAAATCCCACTGCTTTTAACATTGTTCCTGCAAGACCTCGAGAATCTCAGGACCTTTCCCCTCACTCAAACGAGTGGGGGTTCTCCTTCATGAGAAGGCCTTAGCATTCTGCTTTATGGGCTTTCTGCCCCCAAGATCCTGGTGCTGCCCTTGGGAACTTTCTCCTGAACCTGACGATTGAGACCGCTGAGACTGCCTAAAGGCAAATATCGCAGGCATAGGAGAGGCTGCATGATAAAAAGGAGAACTGTTTGAACCTCCTTTTACTGGTAAAGAGAGCTTTACCCCTTTTGGATGTACTTATCCGCTCTAAATAGTCGTACCCCAGGAAGGGACACAGACTGGCTAAGGGTTTTCACCTGGTGCTTCGGCTGATCAATAGCTCAGCCACAGACCTCTGCAAAAATGCACTAGTCCAAGTATAAGCCATAGGGCTTAAACAATCGAGTCCTTCATAGCATCTGTGAGACCCAGTGTGTCAAATACACCAGCCCCTTGCCGGGCCTGCTGCTCAGACAGAACTTTCAGGTATCTCAAAACCTGTTCCTTAACCCCTTGGAGTCCACATTCCAATGCATTGCGTGACTGAAAATGTGCTCCACCACAATAATGGAGCAGATGTTGAGCGGTTAATGGATTGAGCTACTCCAATTGCAGCCAGAACTGCAAAAGACATCCTAAGGTTGGATATTCCTAAAAGGAAAATCAAACCTCAACTTGCTGGATCCTTTAACATCAGTGCATTATCCACTGGACATGCAAGACTCTGCTCACTGAGGTGATTGCAGCATTAATAGCTGGATCCCCCCCCCCCCCCCCCCATTTCTTTCATAGAAATGTTCCCATTCAGAATACATAGCTATGCATGAATAGGAAAAACATCCCCAGGCGGGGGAGGTTCAAATAAATCATATTAAAAGGTAGATACCTCAGGAGTCTGTGCTGCAGGCAACAAAAGGGTTAAGGGAGTAGACAAACACCTGACTTGGGTGGCTACTCCCTCCCTGTTAGGATCCTCCGAAGTGGAAAAATAAGTATCTTCCAATATTTGGGAAGATTTACCTGATCCCCCAGCCTCCTGTACCTCAAAAAAGGGCCCAGAGGACTAAATGGGAATCTGCTTCTGTTTAGTCCTACTATGGAGAGACATAGCAATAATCTTTTAACCACTTGCTTACTGGGCACTTAAACCCCCCTCCTGCCCAGACCAATTTTCAGCTTTCAGCGCTGATGCACTTTGAATGACAATTGCGCGCCCATACAACACTGTACCCAAATGAAATTTTTATATATTTTTTCCTCACAAATAGAGCTTTCTTTTAGTGGTATTTATTTACAGTTGGGAGTTTTATTTTTTGCTAAACAAAAAAAAATGCAAAATAAAAATAAAAAAATCATGTTTCATAGTTTGTTATAAAATTTTGCAAACAGGTAATTTTTCTCCTTCATTGAAATGCGCTGGTGAGGCGGAACTGGTGGGCACTGATAGGCAGCACCGATAGGCACAGATAAGGTGGCACCGATAGGCACAGATAAGGTGGCACCGATAGGCACAGATAAGGTGGCACCGATAGGCACAGATAAGGTGGCACCGATAGGCACAGATAAGGTGGCACCGATAGGCACAGATAAGGTGGCACCGATAGGCAGTACTGATGGGCACAGATAAGGCGGCACTGATGGGCAAAGATGGGCACAGATAAGATGGCACGGATGGGTGGCACTAAGGGGCACTGATAGGTACCACTGATAGATGGGACTGATGGGCACTGATAGGTGGCACTGCTGGGCATTGGTAGATGGCACTGATGGGCACGGATATGCACTGTTGAGGCAGATTGTGGGCACTGATGGTACTGATGGGTGGCACTGTGGGCACTGATGGGTGGCACTTATTTTATTACATAGGTGGCACTGTCAGGGGGCAGGTGGGCACGGATACACTGGCCGTGATCGGGACTGATGTCCCGATCACGGCCGCCGGTGATCGACTTTTTTCTCCTCGTGCTGTCAGCGCGAGGAGGAAAAATAGCCGATTACCGGCTCTGTTGTGTCACATGATCAGCTGTCATTGGCCGACAGCTGATCACGTGGTAAGGGGTCGGGCCACGCGCGCCCCTCAGGGGGCACGCAGGCTGATCGTGCACGGGACGACGTCAATAGACGTAGTCCCGGCAAAGCAGGTCCGCGCTGTAGCCGTCATTCGGCTATAGCGCGGATCTCTAGAGGTTAAATGGTAGAAGAAAAAACCTGTTTCTATGAAGTACACAGGGACAGAAGTGTTCTACCTTTGACGGCTCATCTGACTGGCCGTATTGTTCTTTTTACCTCTCAGGGGAGGAAGACATTTTGGAAGGGCTTTTAGTTTGTTGTATATCATTAACCCCTTAGGGGAGTTCCTGGTCCCTTTGTCACTCATAGCTTACAGTACAAAGCAGAGGCAGTACCAGCAAAAGAATGTTTCACTTGCTAGGCTATAATACAGTACAATAACTGCTATTAATCCTAACTATACAGTACGTTGTCAAAAGGGAAATGCCTGTGTCACCAAACCTGAGCAACCACTCTGCTCTGTCCCTCCACCTCCAGGCAGCAGCTTCTCTTGCAGAGCTCTAAACTACTTCCTACATGTGTGGCCGGCATCTGACGCCATTTAGCAAAACCCCCCCATGCAAAAATGCCCCCCCCCCTCTTTCAAACAGGGAAACAAATCTCCCACGTGAGCGCCGGCGTCATGGCGGGTAAATCCTCCGATCTGCGTTTTTTTTTTGCACAATTAAAAAAATAAAATAAAAAATGAGGCAGCTGGCAGGAAAATAGACCAAAATTGCCAATGTGGGGGCCCAGGAAGTGATCAGACCCCCCTTCTTACTTGAGGGTCTGAGCTGGCTTGAATGGAGAGGAGTGGAGCTTCTGCTGTTTCCAACATCAGAATGGGGAGTATTCTCGCAGCAGAGTTTATCAGAGATTAAAAAACAAAAACAAAAAAAAAAATAACCAATCTTCGTCCTTCACGGTAGGCTCCGAGACCTTTAAAAGGAAACCTTCAGGAACCAGGGAACACTCAGGTTATCCCACAATCCTGGACCTGCAAGAAGACCCTACCAGTAAACTTTTATCGGCCTTACTACCAAAAAGTACTGGATCCCAGGGCCCAGCTCTTAAAGCATTCGCAAACAAAACCTTGCGTCTTCGGATGACGAGGCCCGTGTACCATTAATTTAGTCTTTACGGAGACATCAGAACGGCTCTGGTCAGGATGGCTGGCTCTCAAAGAATTACTGCCTGTGGAGCTCAGTACAACATATCGGTACACGTACCAAACACCTTAGACACTGGCGAAAAAACTGAGGACTCCCAGTTAGTGGGAGGGATTATATGGGGGAAGTTCACGCCTTAAGGGGCGTGCCAGTGTCCAGCACCTGATATGCCGAAATAACCCACAGTTATTACTATGGCTCTGTGTCCCCTGATGTAAGAAAAGAAAATATTGTTTTGTTCACTATTCATATGGCCTTTTTGCTATAAAGTTTACTTGTTTTCACTTGTCATAGGGTCACAATATTTGAAGCACATTCATTTTTACTGAGATAGGCATTTATTGTATCAAAGTATTACAATTTAAGCACTACTATTTCTCAATTCTGATGGGGGTTAAAATACTACTCACGTACTTTATTTTAAGTGGCAGCTCTATTTATTAGAGTTAAACTATCCTGAGGCACAGTGGTGGGACTCCAAGTGTGGGCGTATTGAACTTGTTGACCATCAGTTTAAAAAATGTTTAAAGGTTGCATTGTGATGTCTTTACTGGTTGTAGGTTTTATCTATGCACATATTCCCTGGCCCAGAATCTTTTACATTACAGGCGCCTACCAGTTCACAAGCTGTGCAATAAATGGATACATGCTTTTATTAACATGGGCCCATTTCATATTTTCAGTATACCCACGAGGACCTTCCCAGATCTGATACACACTGCTGCACTGCAATTCAAGCTCCGACTCACCTTTGAAATGTGGGGGAGAAAATTGACTTTTCAGGCACATAAAAAAAAAATAAAAAAATGTATACACATTGAAGACACACTAATCCAAAAATACAAGGACATAACACGTTAAAAAAAAGGTGTACAAAGAACCCTTGAGCTGACCCAAACAAGGCAAAAATCACTAAATACTACTTCCTGTGGGGTATTGATATTCATTCAAGACGACGTTACTATAATTTTATTTGTTCCACTATCACCATCATCCTTATGGTATTTATGTAGTGCATAATTTCAAAGAATATATTTGCTTATTAGTAATGATGTTGTGTACAAACCAATGTGTTCAGTATATCACGCATGATTGTAACCAACCTGCTATGCAAAATATGGTGTATAGTAACACTGTGAAGGTAACTGAGCAGCCTTGACATTACACACAGGTAATCTATGTATAGTTATGCCTCCTGTCTCGCCTAGGTGATCACTGCGGTTTTTGTTGTACTTATCCTGAAACACTGCCATTCTCCCCCTTCTTTGTGAACTATTGTCAGTGCGGGAACACAGCATACCACCCAGGCCATGCGCTGCCTATTTCTTCCCCCATGTGTGTGTATAAACACGGGGGGGGGGTTCTTAGCTGCTCGTGGCCAATGAGGACACTGTGGCAGCAGTGTCCCTTACTGCGTATGCGCGGGAGAATGGTACGATAGCTGTGGACACCTATCATGTTCCAATGCGATCCCCCCCTCCCGATTCATGTGTGGTTCACTGTACGGCTGGTCTAAGCAGACGTCGTGACGTCCACTGATGTCACTTGGACAGGATGCACATAAATAGCAAGCCAGGATTCAGGATAGCAAGCTTATTCAGAAACTAACACTGACAACACAAACGATCGCCATTCAATTCACAGTAATATCTGGGAACATTGGCCCAAACAAATACATTTCCTTAGTAAGTATTAAAATGCCTTACACGATAGGGGCCCATCTGCGGTACATATTTGCCTTTGGTATCAGATTCCTTTTCCAGCTTTTTTTATACATATTTTGTATATGTTTATATCAGTTACCGGGTGTAATACACACTTTGATGTCTTTTTCAAATTTTTGGGGGACTCTTAAGTGTGTCACTCCCCTGTGAGTCCATCTGGAGGGCCTGTGGTGCAGCAGTGAAAGTGCAGCGTGTGCTGGGCAAGCTTGAGCTTGTATTAACACTCAGTGTGGTGAGTCAATATCCAAGACACACAAAATTGCCTTTTTGACTTTGAACACTCCAGCAATTTATGCCACATCCCAGTGGGAGTTTTTGTCTTGAATCAATATCAACACCCCACAGGAAGTATTTAGTGATTTTGCCTTGTTTGTCTGGGTCAATAACCTTTTTTAAACTGGTTATGTCCTTGTATTGTTGGATTAGTGTGCCATCGATATGTATAAAGGACTATTTGTTACTTTTTTTTATATGTACCTGAAAAGTCAATTTTCTCCTCCACATATCAAATTCAGTAATAGGATGTGGCACATTATGTATTTGGGGCGATTTGATTGCCACCCGAGGGCCTAGCAATCAAAAATAAATAAATAAAATCCTGCTCCTCCATCCCTGTGGCATATCCTGCTCCCTGCCCTTCTGGTTGATAAGGTTGCTGGCTATTTCAACAAAGCTTGTTCCATCCAGCTGGATCCCTGACCCTTCAGCTACACCAGTCTTGAAATCTCTTCCCCTTTTAACCACTTGCCGACCGGCTTCTGTAGATATACATCGGCACTTTGAAGATGGATAGCTTGGTAATGGCAGCAGCTGCTGCCACTGCCGAGACATCCGTCTTTTTTCAGGAGCTGGTTGTGTTTACGATAATGGTCGTCTCCTTGCGTCAGATCTGCCACGAAATTACCGTTATTGGCGACGGGAGCCTCCCCTCCTTCCGCCGCTTACCGGAGCCGCCAGTAGCAGCAGAGGCGACCGGGTCCTCTTAGTGCCTAGGTATGGAGACGAGTGAGGCCAAGATGGCCCCCACCCATCTCCATACCATAGCATGGGGAAAGTGACATCAAAACGTCACTAACACCCATAGCTCTTAAAGGCAAAATTTGTCAAAATATTATTTTCAAATATCTTTTTTTTTATTGCATTTTAGCCCAAATATGAGATCTGAGGACTTTGACCCCAGATCTTATATTTAAGAGGACCTGCCATGCTTTTTTCTATTACAAGGGGTGTTTACATTCCTTGTAAGAGGAATAAGAGTGACCCACATTATTTTTTATTTTTTTTATTAAACGGTGAAAGTAAAAAGAGAAGATTTTTTTTTTTTAAAGCATTCCATTGAGCTTGCGCGCAGAAGGGAACACATACGTACAGGGGGCTGCACATACAGGGGTTCTTCCAAAGAAGTGGGGTTCTTTAAATGAGTGGCACTTCTGCTCTTGCAAGATCCATCTGAACATTTTCTTCTCTCTTCACAGGTTAATCTGCGTTTATACCCCCATCTACTTCAAACTGAACACTGACTGACTGCTCACATGCACATTTGGAAAATCTGTTTGTCACTGCTGTTTCAACTCAATGTGTAGCCATGCTCACATTATTTCAATGTTTATTTAGCTATTAAATCTTACCTAAATTATGGGTTCCCTTATCTTTAAAATGTTGGCCTTTTGGTCCTCTTGCTATGTGAATGTGATGTGAAAAGATTTGCTCTGCTAGCTGTGTGCCCTATATTATCATTATCCCCTGATTAATTTCCAGATTCAACCCACACCCAACAGTATAAAAACAAGGCCTTCTTTACAGGGGAACACATACAGGGGTTCCTCCAAAGAAGTGGGGTTCGTTAAATAAGTGGCACTTCTGCTCTTGCACTTCAGCGATTTGCACAAAGCAAACCACAGCAGACTGCAGGTGAACTCATTTCCAAATTATCTCATCTTCGTCTCTGAAACATGCACTCTTTACCTCTCCTCCTTCACAATTGCAGCCTCCCTCCTCAACTTCACCCCCCTGCTCCACCCCACAATCTGTACATTTCACCCTCACTTCTCCCCTCTACCTACTACTGTGCTCATCACCTATTTCAAATTCTAAGCCCACTTACTAACAAGCCCCCCAGGGTACTGAAGCATGTCCCCCTCATACAAATCGCATTCTCATTACTTCCCTTATTTTTCTACTTCTAACCGCTGGAGATATTTCCCCTAACCCTGGGCCTCCCTTATTTAACTGTACCCAACACACCCATCACCGTCATCCTACACCCTCTGGCAGTAGTTGCAATCCATGCAATTTAGTCTCCGTTCCTCTTCTTCTCAGCACCAGCTTCCCCCTCTCCTGCTCCCTCTGGAACGCTCGCTCTGTCTGCAACAAACTCACTGCTGTTCATGACCCGTTTGTAAATAATTCCTTTAATCTACTTGTTCTTACCGAAAACCTGGCTCCACGAATCCGATACCCCTTCTTCTGCTTCCCTCTCCCAGGGTGGCCTTTACTGGACTCACTCCCCTAGGCCTAATGGATGCAAGGGAGGTGAAGTGGGATTCCTCCTATCCCCCCCAATGCACCTTCCAGGTTATTCACTCCCCTATCATTTGAAGATTACTGTATACATCTATTCTCTCCTACTTCCCTAAGAATTGCTGTGATCTACCGGCCCCCTGGACCATTATCGACTTTGCTTGATGAATGCTCTTCCTGGCTACCCTACTTTCCCTTTCAGAAATTCCCACAATCCTTCTCTGTGATTTCAACATCCCTGCTAATACAAACACTCCTGCTACTTCTAAACTTCTTACTCTAACCTCATCATTTGACCTGAAGCAATGGGTACAGGCTTCTACTCATTCTGATGGCAAAATCCTTGACCTTGTATTCTCCTACCTTTGCACGCCATGCAACTTCTCAAATAATCCTTTTCCTCTCTCTGACCATCACCTTAGTTTCTCTCTCTCCCCGTCTTCCAACACCTTTCCCTCCAATCGCCTAACCATCACCCATAGATACTTTCACAACTTTAACTCTTCTCTCCTCTATTCTGCTGCTGACCACCTCTATGACGAAATGTCTCCCCTGTCCTGCCCCAACCAAGCCACTTTGATCTACAATAGATCCCTGTCCTCCACCCTGGACAAGCTCGCTCCCCTCAATACATGCAATATTAGGCCTCGACCCCTACAACCCCGCCAAACAGATGACACTAGAATTCTCCAAAAAAAAGAGGTCGCGCTCTTGAGCGTCTGTGGCACAAGACCAAGTCTCTCAGACTTAAACCAATACAAATCTGCCCTCCAAAAATACTACTCTTTACTCCACACTGCCAAGCAGACCTATTTTACAATTCTTATTAAGACCTTCTCGTCCAGTCCCCGTAAACCTTTCTCTAACTTCAACTCTCTACTTCGTCCTCCACCGCCTCCACCCACTTACTCACTCACTGCCCAAGAGATTGCTAATCACTTCAAAAACAAGATTGAAACAATCTGTGATGAAATCTCCACTCTACAGGTATCTCCCCCAGTTAAGACCCCATTACAACAGGTACTCTTGACAATCCCCTTATTCAAAACTGCTACTACAAAGTTGCTAAACTCCTTTCTAAAGCCCACCTAACAACCTGCCCCCTGGATCCTATTCCCTCTCAAACACTAGTGCCGCCATCTGACTATCCTACACTCTCTAACTCACATCTTCAATCTCTCCCTCACCTCTGGCATTTTCCCCAATGCTCTAAAACATGCACTGGTCACCCCCATACTTAAAAGCCGTCCTTGGACCCTACCAATCTTAACCTACGACCCATCTCCTTGCTCCCCTTTTTCTCTAAACGCCTTGAATGCCTGGTTTACAACCGAGTGACTACCTCATTAAAAATAACTTTCTTGATCCCCTTCAATCTGGATTTTGACCTCAACACTCAACAGAAACTGCTCTTTTAAAACTCACAAAATGACCTAACTGCAAAAGCCAAAGGACAGTATTCTGTACTCCTTTCAGCTGCCTTTGACACGGTTGACCACCCCCTCCTCAAAAAAAAAAAAAAAAAAAAAAAAAAAAAAAAAAAAAACTTTACTCCCTTGGTCTCCATGACTCTGCTCTTCAGTGGCTCTCATCCTATCCCAACGCACCTTCAGTGTCACTTACAATTCTACTTCCTCCACTCCTCTTCCCTTCTCTGTCCGAGTCCCCCAAGGTTCTGTTCTTGAACCTCTCTTTTCAATCTACACCTCTTCCCTGGGTCAGCTGGTAGCCACTCACGGCTTTCAATATCATTTTTATGTTGACGACACACAAATCTCTCTCCACCCCTCAACTCCACATTCAATCACTTTCCAAAGCTTGCTTCCTCAACCTCCAAAACATGTGTAAACTACGTCTCTTTCTAACCAACGAAACCACAAAGCTCCTGAATTCACTCCCTGTTCTCTCTCTCCTCGTCTACTGCAACTCCCTCCTCATTGGCTTACCTTTAAAGTGGTTGTAAACCCTTACTAGATTAAGGCTTACCTGTAGGTCCAAGAAATATCTCCTAAACCTACACGGTTTAGGAGATATTTTCCGAAAGACAGGCACCACTGTCTACAGCACATGCGTCGTAGACAGCGGCACGCAGGCGCACTGAACGCGCGGCTGTCAACAGCAATATGCCGCGAGTGTCGGCTCCCGTGCGCATGCGCAGGAGTGACATCGCGGCTTCGCCGAATGACAGCGGCGGAGCAGCGAGACCCACCTAGAAGATTGATGCTCCAGGCTACAGGGGACAGCGGTGACTTTGCTGGCTCCTGTGTCAGTTAAGTCACACATAATGGACTATTGTCCCTTCAGTCCATCATGAATGCTGCTGCCAGACTCATCCACCTTACAAACCGCACAGTGTCTGCTACCCCTCTCTGCCAATCCCTCCATTGGCTGCCACTTACCCAACAAATTTAATTCAAAATACTAACACTTGCTTATAAAGCCATCCACAATTCTGCCCCCAGCTACATCCCTAGCCTAGTCTCAAAATACCAACCTAATCACCCACTTCATTCCTCCCAAGACCTCCTGCTCTCTAGCTCCCTCATCACCTCCTCCAGGACTTCTCGTGAGCCTCGCCCATCCTCTGGAACTCACTACTCCACTCTGTCAGAATGTCTCCAAATGTATCCACTTTTAGGCGATCCCTGAAAACTTTCCTCTTCAGAGAAGCCTATCCTGCCTCCATCTAACAACTGCACTATTTTCTCCATGAGCTCATACCTCACAGCTATTACCCTTTTGTATAGCTTGACCCTCCCTCCTAGATTGTAAGCTCCAATGAGCAGGGCCCTCTTATTCCCCCGGTCTTGAATTGTATTGTAATGTCTGCCCTAATGTTGTAAAGCGCTGCATAAACTGTCAGCGCTATATAAACCCTGTAGAATAATCCTCAAGTATTGCCCGCATATGAAAACAGCACACGTGCTGTATCACAGTGATCGTTAGAGCAAGAGCAATAATTCTAGCCCTAGACCTCCTCTGTAACTCAAAACATGGAACCTGTAGAATTGTTTAAATGTCGCCTATGGAGATTAAGGGTAAAAGTTTGACGCCATTCCACAAGCGGGTGCAATTTTGAAGTGTGACATGTTTGGTATCAATTTGGCGTAACATTATCTTTCACAATAGAAAAAAAATTGGCTAACTTTACTGTTGTCTTATTTTTTATTCAAAAAAGTGTTTTCTTTCCAAAAAAGTGCGCTTGTAAGACCGCTGCGCAAATACGATATGAAAAAAAGTATTGCAATGACCGCCCTTTTATTCTCTAGGGTGTTAGAAAAAAAAACACAATTATAATGTTTGGGGGTTCAAGTAAATTTCTAGCAATAAATAAAAAAAAATAAAAAAAAAAAAAAAAAAAACTTTTTAAACTTAAACTCTTAAACACCAAAATCTCAAAACGAGGCTAGTCCTTAAGTGGTTAAGATATCTTATTAATTTGCACACATACCATTATTGATATCACCATCATTGTTATATATTATATGGAAATTCTGATATGTCTGATCTCATGTGTGCAGAGAGATTACTTTTTCCTTTTCCTCTTTGGTACCAGTAAAATCCAACAATATGTTCTTTTGTAGTAATAAATAATACGAATGGGGTACATTTACAATAGCCAATTCCTTTCCATTCCTTTACTAGTGTTCTACTCCTGTAGGTGGGGCTAATAAAACCCTGTTTGGTCATGGATAATGAAGGAGGCTGTGTCCCTCAAACGTCAGTGAAAGCAGAAATCATAACTCGCAAGTCCTGCACGCATATGTAAACAGTGATCACATCACACTGGGCACCACAAACGTCTGACTGAGGGCAATAATTCTAGCACCAGACCTCCTGTGTAACTAAACAGGGAACCTGACCTGTAATAGCTTTTAAAGCGTCGCTTATGGAGATTTTTTCGGTACCATAGTTTGCCACCTTTCCACAAGCCTGAGCAATTTTAAGACTAACATCATTTATGTTTTACCAATTATTGGGTATTATGTGCTCACTAAATTTAATATATTTTTTCCCAAGATTCATTTGTCCAAAGTAACATGATCAGTGAACGTAAAAGACAATCCCAAATTTTGGGTTGTCCCCAGAAAAAGTAAATACAGAGGAAATCTTCCAATGGGGCACTAGTTCTGGTGGCCTCAAGGGATTCCCTTAATTTGCAGAGATTTCTTATCACTTACTGCTTGGCTACAGGACAGAAAGTGAAGGTAAATCTTTGCAATGGGACATAGATGGCGAAAAAATAAATCTGACAACTGGTTATACCATCCCTTCCTCTATACAAAATGGAAAAAAAGTTTTGCCTATAGTACTGTAAACCTAAGGAAAAACGAAAGAAAAATAAAAAAAACAAATGCTTACCAGCAGGAAGCTCTCTGAAACGCAGGTACTCCATTGATCTGGTGGTAACCAAGGGCTTTTGAGGGTAATAGAGCACATGAGCTAAAGTATCCATACGAACATGAAAATTGGTAATATAGACGCCCATAGCTTGTTTACCCATAGCAGACTGGTAGGTATTCCTAGGAGACTAAAGAAATGTTTTTAATTGGATTTAATTTATGGCTTTTGAGACCTTTGGGAAAAGTAGTAAGAAATCAGGGATGGTATAAAGAAAAGTTAAAAGGAAAGGAAGATAAAGCTGTTTGCAATTAATAAAATTCTTTGACAGTAAAAAAAAAAAAAAAAAAAAAAAAAAAATTTAAAATGGCTTACCTGTAAAATCCTTTTCTTTGGAGGTACATCACGGGACACAGCGCCATAGCACTATGTGGATTTAAACCTTCAAGTGCTGTACACTGCCATGCCCTGAATTAAAAAGTGCCCTCCTACTGGTGGGAGTACCTCAGTTTTGTAGCAAAGTAATACACTTGTATATCAAAGAAGGGAGGGACCATTGTGTCCCGTAATGTACCTCAAAGAAAAGGATTTTACAGGTAAGCCGTTTTAAAAATCCTCTTTTCTTATCGTACATCACAGGACACAGAGCCATAGCACTTACTATGTCAGATGTCCCAACTGAAGGGAGGGACACACAACAAATCTGTTTTACGAATCTGAGTGGTCACTTTCAAATAGACCTTGACCGCTCTCACCACATCAAGAGAATGTAGCGATTTTTCCTTTACAGAACGAGGCTCTGGAAAAAAAGGCAGAATAATATCTTGGTTTAAATGAAACCGATACTACTTCCGGTAGGAATTTAGGATGAGGTCATAATACACCCTTATCTTTATGCATCTTTATCTTCATTGCAGAGGGCACACTTGCAACAGGGGGTCTTTCTCCAAGTGGGGAGGATTTTAATAAGTGGAAGCACTTCTGACTCTGCACTTATTAACTGATTATCTGACTGTCTCATCTGAGAATCTCTCTCACCCTACAGGTATGTGCTAACTGAACCATCTCCACCCAAAATCTGAAACACTGCTATCTGCTTTTCATGTGTGTCTTTAAAAATGCTGGTATGTTGTTTTTGCTCAACAGTCTGTAGCCCTGTCCACATTACAATGCTTTATTATCTCCCTTGTCTTACCTATTGCAGGGGGCAACACTTGCAACTGGGGCTCTTTCTCCAAGTGGGGGGATTTCTATAAGTGGAAGCACTTCTGACTCTGCACTTCAGTGAATGCACAAAGCGAAAGTACACAAGAAAATACTTTGAAAAACACCACAAAGACACCAGGTGACCTCGTTTTACCCTTTAGCTCTTTCTCCTTATAACATGCACTCTCTACCACTCCTTCTGACAGCGCTGTCCTCTATACTAAAATTATCTCAACTCCAACCCTCTTCTCCTCCCCACAGCATATATATATATATATATATATATATATATATATATATATATATATATATATATATATATATATATATATATATATATATATATATATATATATATATATATATATATAAATATAAATATAAATATAAATCACCCTCACTTCTGTCCTCTCCTTATTACTGCACCCACCAACTCCTGCTAATTCTAAATCCACACACACTAAAAATCTCCAAGCCCCTGGGACATGTCTCTTCATATAAATCTCACTCCCATATTACCTCCCTCACCCTCCTGCTTCTCCTAACCTCTGGAGATATATCCCCAAACCCCGGGCCTCCATCATTAAACTGTACCCATCACCCTGCACCCTCTGGCAGCAGCCGCAATCAACACAATTTAGTTCCCATTTCTATTCTTCCCAAGACCAGACTCCCTTTCTCCTGTGCCCTTTGGAACTCCCGCTCTGTCTGCAACAAACTCGTCTCCCTCCATGACATCTTTATCGCCAACTCATTTAACCTACTCGCCATTACGGAAACCTGGCTCCACGAATCGGACACTGCGTCTTCTGCTGCCCTATCCCATGGTGGTCTTCTTTGGACTCACTCCCCCAGATCCCATGGATGCAAGGAAGGAGGTGTCGGAATGCTTCTAGCCCCACATAGCACTTTTCAGGTACTTCAGCCACCTCCCTCTCTGTCACTCTCCTCTTTCGAAGCACACTGCATTCGTCTCTTCATTCCAATTTCTCCAAGAATAGCAGTGATCTACAGGCCCCCTGGACCAGTATCAACATTTCTTGATGACTTCTCTGCCTGGCTACCCTACTTTCTTTCTTCTGAAATCCCCACAATCATTCTCGGGGACTTCAACATCCCTATCAATACTAACACTTCTGCCCCTTCCAAACTTCTCAGCCTAACCTCCTCTTTTGACCTGAAACAGTGGATACATGATCCTACTCACTCCGAAGGCAATATCCTTGACCTCGTTTTCTCTCACCTTTGCACTCCATGCAACCTCTCTATCATTCCCTCTCTCTGATCACCACCTTATTAGTTTCACTCTCTCCCTCTCATTCACCTCCTCTCCCTCCAACCGCATTAAAGTTACCCGCAGAAACCTACGTCATCTCAACCCTTCTCTTCTCTGCCATCGACAAGCTCTACGACAAAATCTCACCCCTATCCTGCACCAACCTAGCTACTTCTGTCTACAACGTTTCACTTCTAGCTTCTCTGGACTCATTGGCCCCCCTCACTGCACACAGAAACAAGCTCCGACCCCTTCAACCTTGGCAAACAGATGTCACTAGAAGTCTGAAAAAACATAGTCGTGCTCATGAGCGCCTGTGGCGCAAGACCAAGTCTCAGGGATTTCAACCAACATAAATCTGCCCTCCAAAAATACAATTCTAGCCTCCTCTCTGCCAAGCAGAACTATTTTATCACTCTCATCAGCAACCTATCATCCCGTCCCCATCAACTCTTCTCTACTTTGAACTCTCTACTTCGTCCCTCCACCGCCTCCACCTGCCAACTCACTCACTGCCAATCACTTCAAACAGAAGATTGATACAATTCGCACGGAGATCTCTACTGTTCTGATACTCTCCACGCTTTACACATCATGCCCACTGGCACAATCATTACTTCCCTCTTTCAACCCCACCACTATAGACGAAGTTGCTAAACTACTTGGTAATGTCCACCTTACCACCTGCCCTCTGGATCCCATTCCCTCACAAATGCTACGTTCACCCTCTGGCTCTATGCTACACTCTATAACTCACATCTTCAATCTCTCCCTCTCTTCTGGCACCTTCCCCAACTTTTTAAAACATGCACTTGTCAAACCCATACTTAAACCCTCACTGGACCCATCCAATCCTAACAACCTACGCCCCATCTCCTTGCTCCGCTTTTTATCCAAACTACCTGTTGATACTGTCTTATCGACATTATTCTGTACTCCTCCTCCTGGACCTCTCTGCTGCCTTTGATACGGTTGACTACCCCCTCCGCCTCAAAAAAACTCCACACCTTTGGTCTCCGCGACTGTACTCTACGATGGCTCTCTTCCTACTTATCCAACCGCACCTTTAGCGTTTCTTACAACTCTACTTCCTTCTCTCCTCTTCCTTTCTCTGTTGGAGTCCCCCAAGGTTCTGTTCTTGGACCACTCCTATTTTCAATCTATACCTCCTCCCTGGGTCAACTGATAGCCTCCCATGGCTTCCAATACCACCTCTATGCTGACGACAACCAAATCTATTTCTCTACCCTTCAGTTCACTCCCTCTGTCTCCTCACGTATCACTAATTTACTATCAGATATATCAGTCTGGATGTCACATCACTTCCTCAAACTCAATCTATCCAAAACTGAACTTATAATTTTTCCTCCCCCATATGCCCCTTCCCCTGATCTCACTGTCAAAATCGATGACACAACCATAAGCCCATCCCCTCACGCCAAGGTTCTAGGTGTAGTCCTGGACTCTGAACTCTCCTTCAAGCAACACATCCAATCACTGTCCAAATCCTGCCGCCTCAACCTCCGCAACATCTCAAAAATACGCCCCTTTCTAACCAATGACACAACAAAGCTCCTAATTCACTCGCTGGTCATCTCCCGCCTTGACTACTGCAACTCCCTTCTCATTGGCTTACCTCTACATAGTCAATCACCTCTCCAATCCATCATGAATGCCTCTGCCAGACTCATCCACCTTACCAATCGCTCGGTGTCTGCTACTCCTCTCTGTCAATCCCTTCACTGGCTTCCGCTCAGCCAAAGAATTAAATTCAAAATACTAACAATTACGTACAAAGCCATCCACAACTCTGCCCCCAGATACATCACTAGCTTAGTCTCTAAATACCAACCTACTCGTTCTCTTCGTTCCTCTCAAGACCTCCTGCTCTCTAGCTCCCTCATCACCTCCTCCCATGCACGCCTCCAGGACTTTTCCAAAGCCTCTCTAATCCTATGGAATGCCCTACCCCAATCTGTCCGCCTATCTCCTACTTTATTAGCTTTTAGACGATCCCTGAAAACACTTCTCTTCAGAGAAGCCTAGCATACCCACACCTAACAACTGTATTTTTATTTTTTCCATCAGCTCATTCCCTCCCACAGTTATTACCTTTCGTTTCAACTTGACCCTCCCTTCTAGATTGTAAGCTCTAACGAGCGGGGCCCTCTGATCCCTCCTGTATTGATTTGTATTGTAAGTGTACTGTCTGCCCTCATATTGTAAAGCACTGTGCAAACTGTTGGTGCTATATAAATCCTGAATAATAATAATAATGCAGAATCAAATATGGCTCTTTACAAGAAAGAGCAGCAAACTCAGATACTCTTCTAACAGAAGATATGACAACCAAGAAAACAAATTTCCTTGTCAAGAGGACAAAGGGAATATCCTGAATGGGCTCAAAAGGCTGCATTTGTAAAGACGATTTAAGTCCCAAGGGTTCAAGAGGGATCTAACTGGGGGATTGATCCGTGTTACCCAATGAATAAAGTTACAAAACAGAGAACGCAAGGCAAGTGGTCATTAAAAAAACACTGATAAGGCCGACACCTGGCCTTTGATAGTACTCAAGGCCAGCTTCTTCTCTAATTCCAACTGTAATAATTCAAGGCTCCTACCTATGACATTTTCTGGGATGCCAACCCCTGGATTCACACCAGGAGACATATGCCTTCCAGACTCTCTAATATGATTCTGGAGGCCGGCTTCCTAGCATTAACCATAGTAGAAACTACTGAAGTTGACAGTTCACGGTACTTTAGAATGTGGGTCTCAATAGCCAAACCGTCAAATTTAGCATTTGTAAGATGGGATGGAATACCGGACCTTGCAAGAAAAGGTCTGGCCACAGTGGTAGCGTCCAAGGGTCCCCTACTGCCATTTTTATGATCTTGGCATACCAAGACCTCATGGACCACGCTGCAGCCACAAGAATCACATTCACTTCTTGCTTGATCCTGCAAAGAAGCCGCGGATGCAGCAGAACAGGAGGGAACGCATAGATCAGTGAGAACTGACCAAGGCATCTGTTACTTTGTCATTGACACAAAGTTGTCACTCTTGTTGAACCTGGACATAAGCAGATCCACGTCCGGAACTCCCCATTTTTGACATACTGACAGAAAGATGTCAGGAGGAAGGGACCATTCTCCAAGGAACAATTGTTAGCGACTCAGGTAGTCCGGCTACAAATTCTCTATCCCTGGAAAAAAAATTGCTGATATGCAAGGAATGTTGCTTTCTGCCCAAGAAAGAAAAGGATTCACCTCTGTGGGCCGCATGACTTCTCGTGCCCCCTTGGTGATTGATGTAGACCACTGCTGTGGCAAAGTCAGATTGAATCCTGACAGGATAATTCTGTAGTGAGAGCATCTAGGCCTCTGGGGCCAGGCATACTGCCCGAATTTCTAGAATATTGATGGGAAAGTTCCTCTCTCAGATGGACCATTTCCCCTGGACAGATGCTTGTTCCAGGACTGCACCTCAGCCTAAAAGGCTGGCATCTGTTACCGCCTTCCAGGTGACTGGCAGAAAGGAATTCCCTTTTTGAAGATTCTCGGATATCAACCAACAACTGAGGCTGATGCACACTGGGGGATAAATGCATTGGAAAGTCCCGAGCATGGACCTTCTTGTTCCAAGTAGATAGGATACTGTTTTGTAACATACCGTTTTGTAGCAGTCTCGAATGAAACCATGCAGAAGGAATAGCCTCGAAAGAAGCCACCATCTTTCCAAATTTCATGCAAAGACGTACAGGAGGATTCTTTGATTTGACCACCTGGATTAGTTCCTTTATGGAACTGATCCTTTTCTGGGGCAGAAACACCCTCTTTTAAGCAGTATCTATGATCAGCCCCAAGAACTGCAATCAAGGAGGATTTTTCTAGGTTCAGAATTCAACCTAGGTCTTCTGACTGTGGTCACCAAAGTTTGCTTTAAGCGGGCTACCGATTGATCTATCAAGAGTAGATCATCTAAGTAGGCTAGTATTGTTATACATTTGGCCCTTAACCTGGCTAAAAGAGGAGCCAGGATTTTTGTAAATGGTTTGAATAAAAACTCAAACCTCGCTCTTCCAAAAGGGACCTCTGAAATCACCCCTTGAGATAAGAGATGATCCAGAGCTAGAAAGACATTTTTCATTGGACCTTTGGGAACATTTGATCTGAGAAAATGAGGATACGGGAACTCTAGGAACTCTAGTTTGTAAGCTAGAGAAATTGAGGAAGCCACCCATTCGTCTTGGTAAAGTTCATGCCAGATTCTTGAAAACTGCAGAAGCCTTCCCCCCACCCGAGCGAGCAGGGGCGTCTCCTTTCATAAGGACCTCTTTTGGCCTTGGGACTGACCGAGAGGTCTACCTCTAGAATCTGACGGTGGAGGCTGTCGAGACTGCCTGGAGGCAGCTGCCCCTGGCACTGAAGTAGTACATTTAAAAGTAAAATGTTTAAACTTTTTCTTGACCGGTAAAAGGGAACTTTTCCCATTAGAAATTCTTTGGATAAACTTGTGCAGATCGTCTCCAAACAATCGTCCATCAGGGAAACTGGCCAAGAGCTTTTTTGCATAGCAATTTTTCAACCATAGGATTCTATGCACATGTACCAGCCCTAGCATAAGCCGTGAGGCCTGGAGAATAAAATCTCTCATAGCATCTGTGAAACAGTGCTGATATCACGGCCAAATCCTGGGCCTGCTGATCAGGAATAACTGAGTACATCTGTAAACTGGTCCATTAAGGACTGAGATACTCTGATCGTTACCAGCGCAGGTTGAACGACTGAACCTGCAAGAGAAAATAGGATTTTTGTACTCACCGTAAAATCCTTTTCTCTGAAGTTCGTTGACGGGCACAGCTCCATTAATCTTGACCGTAGGTTTATTATGCCACCTTCAGAAGGGGACTAGGCAGAAAGTAATACATGTGAAAAACAACAGAACTGTACAGTTCAACCCAGGGGGCAGTCCCTCTGGTAATAACCCCTCAGCCTGCTTCCTGAAGCTCATTACGTCAACAAGCAGTATAATTTAAACTAATAGGAGTTGTGTCCATCAATGAACTTCAGAGAAAAGGATTTTACGGAGAGTACAAAAATCCTTATTTCTCTTTCGTCCATTGATGGACACAACTCTATTAATCTTGACCATAGGGACGTCCCCAAGCAGTGTCATAACGAGGGCTGGGAACAGCAAGCATAACTTCACCCACAACTTGAGGTGCTCCCCAATGAAGGAGTCACCATCTGAACAAACCGCATCAGAACTTGCGGTCAACATATGCATCAGAATGCATTGACAATCAAAATCTAACTTCCGTAACAAGAAGAAATCGTAAATTGCAACATTACACGGCCGCCTGCAAAATTTTCAGCCAAAGCAGGTATCAGAAGATGCGCATACATCAACTTTGTAGAACTTTGTGAAAGTGTGAACGAATGTCCAAGTCACATCCTTACACACCTGGGAGACTGGCGCTTGATGTCGGAAGGCCCAAGAGGTCCCAATTGCCCCGATGGAATGGGCCATGACAGAAAAGGGGGGCACCCGCCCCTTCAAGGTGTAAGCCTGGACCACAATCTGTCTGATCCACCTAGAAATGGTGGTCAACGAGACCGCCAGCCCTTTTTTTGGACCAGTAACCTGAAACTAAGAGAATCTGATTTCTGTAAAGGAGCCGTGGCAAGACAGATATGCCCTTAGAGCCCGGACCATGTCCAGGGAATGGAGGGCCACCTCCTTAGGATGTGTCAGCTTAGAACACAGAGATGGTAACAATGTCTTTTTTGAGATGGGAGACCGAAACCACCTTCGGCAGAAAAGAAGGTTGCAGATGCAACATCACCTTATCCCTGTGGATAACCAAATAGGGCAATTTGCAAGACAAGGCTGCCAGTTCAGAAACCCTCTTGGCAGATGTAATTGCCACTAGAAAGATCACTTTCTGAGAAAGGGTCAACAAGGGAATTTCCCTGATGTTCTCAAAAGGCGGTTTCTGAAGCACCAAGTTCAGATCCCACGGAGCTAGGGGTGGACACACCGGATCGACATGCCGGGCCCCTTGCACAAAGGTGCTCACCAATTAGTGTGACGCCAGGGGTCGTTGGAAAAAAACAGCCAGGGCTGATATCTGTCCCTTGATGGTGCTCAAAGCCAACTTCTGGTCCACTCCACGCTGTAAGAACAGCAGGATCCTGGACAATGAATAGATGCGTGGATGCCACCCCATCTCCTCAAACATGGAGATCGAAGCTTTCCACATATGATGGTAAATCTTCCGAGAAGAAGACTGCCGTGCCCTCACCATAGTGGAAATTACAGAGTCCGACAGACCTTGGTTCCTTAGCACCTGGCTTTCAACAGCCATGCCGTTAAAACCAGCGACGGTAAAGCAGGATGGAGTATCGGACCTTGTGACAGGTCTTCTCGCATCAGCAACCGCCAAGAAGCCTCCGCATACAGGCCGGCGTACCAAGGACGCTGAGGCCAATCTGGAGCAATCAGTAGTAATGGAGTCCCCTCGGACTCCACTCTGCGGAGCAGACATGTTAACAGTTTGAGTGGAGGGAAGGTGTAAATCAGCAAGTATTGCTCTCATGGAGCCAACGTGTCTGATGCGTCCGCCCAAGGATCTCTTATCCTGGACACGAACCTCCGCACCTTTTGATTGAGCCAAGAGGCCAGAAGATCCACATCTGAAGTGCCCCACTGAAGGCAAAGAAGCCTGAACACCTCCTGATGCAGCGACCATTCTCCTGGGTCCAGCATCTGGCGACTTAGATAGTCCGCCTGCCACTTTTCTACCCCCGGGATGTATATGGCCGACAGGGCCAGTACATGTCGCCTTGCCCACCGAAGGACATGAGCAACCTCCCGTGCTGCAGTCGAGCTTCTTGTTCCTCCTTGATGGTTGACATATGCCACTGCTGTGGCGTTGTCTGGACTCCGATCAGACGAACGTAGTCTCATCGACCATGCAGAAACGCGATGACCACCTGTAGTTCATCAACAGCTTCACCGCGGCTCTGAGAGTCTGCAGTTTGTCTGAAGGGAGAAACACTCTCTTCCACGGAGTCCAGCAGTAAGCCTAGGTACTTCAAGTGCTGAGTCGGCACTAGTACCGACTTTTAGGTTCAACAGCCGCCCAAATCCCTATAGAGTTTGCATGGTGATCGCCACATCCTCCCTTAATTCTGAGGCGGAAGTTGCTCTCAGGATTGCGCCCCCCCCCCCGCAGCCTCTGTGACCATGTGGAGAGGCACCGCCTGATTGCCCAAAGTACAAGTACATTGATCGGCAGGTGGGATTCTCCCTGGGTCCATCGACCCTGGGCCGACTGTACACCCTAAACCCCCCCTTCCAACTGGTCAGGCTGGCGTCCGTTGTGATCCATCCAAGAGGAAGGAATGATTTCCCGGACGGAAGGGCCGGCAACCTCAGCCACAGGGAATCTGACTAGCTGGCTCACCCGAATTTGACAATCCAGGGACAACGGAGATTTGTGCCATTTGTACAGGATCTCCTTTTGCAAGACTCATGTGGAATTGAGCATATGGTGCTGCCTCGAAAGTGACTACAATGAGACCCAGGACTCGCATGCAAAAACGTAGTGACAACCACCTGCGGGACACCAACAACTTCACTGCAGCTTGAAGAGTCTGCAGCTTGTCCGAAGGGAGAAAGACTCACCTCTGAGGAGTCCAGAAGCAAGTCCAGGTACTCCAGGTGTTGTCGGCACCAACACCAGCTTCTGTATGTTCAGTACCCAACCAAACGCCTAAAGAATTTACATGGCGACTGCCACATCTTCCCTTAATTCTGAGGCGGAAGCTGCCTTCAGAAGGATGTTGTCCAGGTAATCAAGATTGCAATCCCACGCTGCCTTAGCAAAGCCAAAATTGGGGCTAGCATCTTTGTTTAGACCCTCGGTGAGTCCTTGATGTCCACGGATGACAGAAAATCCCCCTGATGGTGTGCAGCGACCGCTGAGTGAACAGATTTCATCCTGAACCTTTGTACTTTCACAAAGCTGTTGGAGTAGAATCAGGGTTTCCATCCATCTGAATTTTAGTGGATCGCATGTCAGCGGACAAGTCACTGCTAACGTCAATCGATCCATAGACCTGCACGGAGCGTCCATTAAGGTCCGCAAAAAATAATAAATAATAAATAAAAAAAAACACTGACAGGCGGACCTGAATGGCCCTTCCGTGTGAGGGGTCTAAGCCTGCAATTACATGAACAGGCAACACATTTTGGATATCTTTGGGGGCACTTAAATCTGTATTAAATCCAAACATATATTGCAGCGTATCAGTTAATAGGTGTAGTAGCTAAATTAGTTTTGTTTTTTTAAGGGTTTCCCTCTGTTTTCACCATTTGATCTGTCCAGTAAGACATCCCCTGTATTAGAATGCCTGCCCTCTGGATGAATGCACACAGGTGGCAGATTTGGACAGCAGCATTGTCATCCGGGGGGAGGGTGTAGTGTGTTAGATATGCTAGCTGATTTAAATAAACTAACAAAGTGAAGCCAAACTCAAGCTAAAACTTTATAATCTGTTGCAATCAGTTTTTCTTTTTGGGATAATGGTTTTACATGAATAAAATTGGGTCATTGCAAGTACCCCTATCAGTGGTAAATGTTTTGTCTCATCGCTGTAACTGTAAAACAGCTTGTTCTTTTGAAAAACAAACTTACTGGCAGGTTAAACCAGATGAACATATAAGAAAGGCTTAAAAAAAAAAAAAAAAACTAAAAAATAAACAAATAAACAGCCACAACATCCAAGAACTGGTAAGCTGCAATATAATTATTTACCATTGGGTTTAATACCGCTTTAAGTGGCACAGTTTTCTAGCAGACAGACCATTTTAATTCACATTTCAGATTAGCGTTGCCACATCATCCCTTTAAACCCGAAGAAATATTACACAGATTAAGGCTAATTTAATGTAGATAAGCAAGTTTAAGTACCACCCTAATCTGCCTCAGAACCTGTGTAATATGGGCTCGGTTTTACAGGGATGAGGTGAAAACTATTTCAGGTCCATACTTAATGTCACATGAGCTTTAACATCTATGCATGTTAATGTAAAAAAATTTGAATTAAAGTATCTACATAACAAACCTGGTTGTGGTCAGGAAATGGTATAATCGAAGCACAGACTCCTAGAATCATAGATGGGTGAATTTCGCAATGTGTGTATGTTGAACAGTAAGCAACACCCTTTTCTTGCAAATCATCAGGCGTCATAGCAAGCATGACAGTCTCTTCTTCAAGTGTATCAATGTATTCCACAACACCACTAGCCACCAGGTCCTGCCAACTGAAACAAAGTGGGAACATAATTACAGGTGAAAACTGAGATATCAAGAGCAGTTATGTTTTTTAAGACTCTCCCAACCAGGGTGCCATGGCAAATGTATAAAAATGGTTCCAGCACTACATGTGGACAGGCGAAGAGAGAGCTCCCAGCTCCACAGATATTCAGGTGTAAAATATGAGGAGAACAATTTCTCCTGGGTGCTTGCTGCCATACCAGCTGCAGTGTCCGCAATGCTTCAGCTGTCATCTGAACCCAAGCGCTTTATCTCATCTCTGTCATGTGCTACAATGTCTACTGCTTCTCTGCTCAGTATCAGAAACCAGAAGTGTAGCATGCAGGGTTTTATTCAAACCTGCCAGCTGGGTCGGCTTTTCCAAGGAGCATGCTAGTTATTCCATATCTGTTCCTGCTACTTTTTTAATACAAGCCAGCAGCAGTATTCATTGTTTACAGTCTGTCAGCAGCTATATATCAAGGCTTGTCTGTCCTCAGCTTTGAAACACTGCATAAAAGCCAGTTAACTGTATATGGATACATGTAAATTCTTCACACTAGGATTGCCAACCATCAGTAAATTTACTGACGGTTTATAAAAATGTGTGACTTTTACACCTGTCAGTGAATATCAGGGACTAATAATTTGTCATGCTGTGTTGACTTTTGTAAGTGTAAACAAGGCAAATTTTTTGTTATGTGTATTATCAGTGTTTGCATATTGTGTTTATACTGTTTAAATATCGATTTTTAATAGGCACTCTAATTTTTAGGTTGTCAGAAAAAAAAAAAAAAAAAAAAATGGCACGGGAGGTTGGAAACCCTGTTTCACACTGCCTTCTGTTAGTGATCCTATTTATTTTGTCAGCTATATATAATCATATAAAGGCTTGGTATCTGCTGATTACGCTGCACTATACACACTGTTACAAATGAACGAACTCTGAATGCATAGTTGAGTAGTTCAGAACAGAGTGTTCTGCCTTACAATCTACTGAACTGTCTCACAAACTACATTTTAGGTCTTGCTCATACCAGAGACAGTGTGGTGATGTATGAAAATTACGGCTTTTCCCACGCCGTACAAACACTTGCTGCCTTTTGCACATGTGCGTGGGTGTCAATTCTTAATGGCACCCATGCACATCTAAAAAATAATGCATTTGTTGGCACACAGCTGCGTTAAAAGAAAAAAAAAGAAAAATTGGGTGTTTCACGCACACACAAGGCGGCCCATTGAAAAACATGAGGCATGGAAATGAGCAAAAAAGTGCATGCATTCAGAGGCACCTCCTGTTGAGCCCTCAAACTGATGTGCCCAAGATTTGTGCACATTTCTAAGGGATGCCTTGACTAAAAAAAGGCTCAGAAACACTGCCTTAATATATTCTGAAAAATTATGTACTACATGTACACAATGACAAATATATTTGTAAAGCAACGAATGTGACTTTTACCAAACAGTTACTGTCGGTAAATTAAACACTGTCACTTAAACAGGTGCACCAGGAAGATTCAGGATTGTTTTTATATTTTATTTTTTGAAAAAGCGTTGGGTAAATATTGTGTAAAGAAAAAAATATAGTAAAAACACCTTACCTATAGTTATTGTATTCCCTTTCTTTAAGCTGGTCAATGTGTCTTCTTTTCAGCAACAACTTTTGTTTTTCTACAATCAGAAGTGGCCGACAAATCCTTCCTGCATCAGTGTAGATTCTGATTTCTCTTTCCCTTATGTCCCTTATCATTGAGACCTAGAAAGTTTAAAGTTACACGTTGACATGGAGTTAACAGATGTTTTGGGAAAATACTGAAGGAAAACTACAAAGCTGGTGAGGTGCACAGATACGCGGGGTCAAGTATCATGGAGCCCCAGGCTGACACCTTTTTTTGTCAAGAGCACTCACTGTATTGGTTTTATGTATAAACGATTGTTCCTTTAAGTGTTACAGATTTTCTATAATGAAATTATACAAAAAATATACATGAAAATATATTAGCGTATAACACACCCCGGCACAAAACCTGTGAGATGGAGGGCAACAGCCTAAAGAAGAGGAGGGGACGTCAACCAAAGGGAAGGGACTTTAATTGTGCCAACAAATGAGTTAGAACAGAGCCTTCAATAGTATAAACATTTTAAGTTAGACGTCTTTCAGGACAGCACCTAAGAGTGGCTCCACCCACTAGAAAACGTCAACTCCAAACTTTAAAAAGAAGGCTTCCCCCACAGCTCATCAGTTGTAGCAGAGTACCTCCGGCCCAAGCTGGAACACAGACTATGGTTAGTAGAAGCATAAAAAAAAGAAAAAAAAAAAAAAAAAAAAAAGAAAGGGCGGGTCATTGGTGCCCGAAAGACTCCTGGAAAACAAGTTACCAGTAAGTCTGACTTGAATTTTCCCTAAACGTCTTTCAGGACAGCACCTGAGAGGATAAAGCCCCGTACACACGAGCGGACTTTTCAACATCCAAAGTCCGACGGACTGATTCCGTCAGACTATTCGATCGTGTGTGGGCTGCAACGGACTTTTGACTCGCCAAAGTCCGAAGGACTTTAGAATATGGAACATGCTTCAAATTTTCTGAAGGAACTCCGCCGGATGGTTTCCTGCCACCTGTTCTGAACCGACGCAAAAACCCCCAGATCTGTTTTTAGGATAATGTTGTCTGCGTAAACAAAAAAGGTTCCTTTACCGATTACTGAGAGTTCACCGATTCTTCTGGCGGATGTAACCGCAATACTGTTTTTAGAGTTACATTCCTTAACTAAATTGTCCAACGGTTCAAAAGGATCTTTTGTGAAGACTTGCAAAACTACTGACCGGTCCCATTTAGGAAATTGTTTAGTAGGAGCTGGTCTGGACTTAGTAAGTGCCTTAAAGAATCTTGTAAGCAAAGGAACTGAAGAAATTGGTCTTTCTAGGTATAATCCCAGGGCAGCCACTTTCACTTTAAGAGTTCTAATCTCAAGACATTAGTCAGCGCCATTTTCTTTATCAGAACTTTCAAAATTGATATAACGTCCTCTTTGGTTCGGTTTGACCAACGGCACCAAGTGTTGTAAACTCTCCAAACTTTAGCTTAAATCTCTCTAGTTACTTTCTACTGGCGAGGATATTAGATGTTCTGACAATCCTTTGTTCCTTAACAGCTGCTTCTTAGATACCAGGCGGTTAGACAGTCTGGCTATATTCAGGTGGTATATTGGGCCTTGAAGTAGTAAGTTCTGTCTGAGAGGAAGCTGCCAGAATGGTTTGACTTTCATTTGTAGAATGGTGGAGAACCAGGCTCTTTTCAGAAGGGAGTAATCAGAATTACCAACACTTTTTTCCTTTTGTATTTTTCTTAATACAAGTGGCATTAGCTTAAAAAGAGGGGGGGGGGGGGAGGCATAGCCCAGTTGAAAGTTCAAGTATGTGCTAAAACATCTACCCCTAGGGAACCACGGTCTCAGTGCAGAGAAAAGAATCAAGGGAGCAGAGCATTTTCTTTTGTTGCAAACAGGTCCACCTGTGGATGGCCCCAGATCTTGGTGATCAATGAAAAACGTCTGGATTCAAGCTCCATATTCTGCTTCAATTCTTTGTCTGCTCAAGCAATCTGCTACTTCGTTTATCCTTGGAGATGCACCGCTATCAGGGAGAGTAAATGATTTTCTGCCCACTCCAGGATTCCTGTTGACAACAACAAAAGAGCTTTGCCCTTCGTGCCCCTGTTTGTTCAGATATGCCACAGTAGTGGGACCCCTGGAGGTTTGGAGAGAAGGCAGCCAATGCTAAGACAAATTCCTTTAACTCTCTCCAGTTTGAGGACTTCCCTGCTTTGGTTCAGGACCAGATACACTGTGCTAGATTTTGATCCCAGTGGACCAACCATTCAAAACCGACATCTGTCGTGACTCTTTCGATCGGGAAGGATCATAGTAAGCCTTTTGACAAAACTGACTTGACCATCAAAGCGTCCTCTTGACCGTGACTTTTGCTTCTAAGATTTCTGGGTTGTGCTCCCAAACCTTTAGAACACTCTAGAGGGGTCTGAAATGGAGCCTTGTCCATTGAATGGCTGGCATTGCCGAAGTTAAGGTTTCCAAGACTCCAGGACTGACATAACCTGATTGATACCCCCTGGTCTGTTCGTAGCCTTGCTGCTACATTTATGACTGTTTTTCTTTCTTCTGGAAGAAAGATTCTTTGTTCTCCAGAATCTATTTGATAACTTAGAAACTGAACTTGCTGAGCTGGATTGACGTTTGATTTTTGAAGGTTCCCAATCCAGCCCAAGGCTTCCAAATGATTGCGGGCCATGTTCAGGTCTTCCTGCAATTTTTCTCTCAAAGGGGCAAAGAAGAGGTTCTGCAGATAAGAGGTTACCACAATCCCCTGAAGGAGAAGGGGGGTGAGGGCTTACGCCATTATTTTTGTAAAATTTTGTGGGGCGGATGAAAGACCAAAAAGGGAGGGCTTTGAATTGTTGGTGCAGCACCTCCTTCCTCATATTTAATCACCAGCCTGAGGAACTTTTGAGACAGAGGCTATAGGCACATGCAAGTGTGCATCTCAAAATTGATGCCGTGAAGCATCCCAGCAGGTCTAGAATATATGGGTTTTTTGTCATGCTTGCCCAAGGAAGGGATTTCTGAAGCCTTCCTCCCACTGGCAACGACAAGTCATTGCGATTTATTGGTTGGTGCAGGAGGATGGAAAGACATTCCCTCTGCCTTTGCCCCTTTGTGCCAACCAATCCCTTCCCTTGGGGCTTATTGCCTTGTTCTCGAGTTTGAAGTCAAAAAAGCCGCTCAACTGGCAGCTTTTTAACAGGAAACGATTTATTTTATCAGTTGTCGTATCTAGCACTAAATCTAGATCAGGACCAAATAAAAGATATCCCATAAAGGAGATCCCACACAATTTACTTTTGGACGCTGCATCTCCTGGCCTGGTCCTTCAGCTATAGGGTCCCCTGGCTGAATTAGTTAAGGCTGCAGATCTTGCTGACATCCTGATTGAATCTGCAGACACATCAGAAATGTAAGTCACAGCTGCTGCTAGGGTTGAGAAAGAATCAAGTATCTCTTGCTTGGGTGAATCCACTATAATGTGGGCTTTTAGCTGATATAGCTAGTACTCCTTATTTCTAGAAACACAGGTAGTAGCCATAGCCGGTTTGTGGGGGTGGATTGCCAAGCCCTTTTAAGCTGTTGTTACATCCCTTTGTCCATGGGATCTTTTAATATTCCCATGTCTTCAAATGCCAAGTTGGTCGATCTGGAAACTTGGGGGAAAAGCCGCATCCAATTTAGGAACTTTGTTCCAAAGCGCCGCTGGGTCTTCATCAAAAACGGGAAACTTCTTTTATGCGCTCTTGGGAAAAGTTTTTTTTTCTCTTACTGAATGCACGGAGGAAAGTGCGACTCTGTTTCACTAAGCCTGCGTACATTCGGTCATGCAGCGATAATTCTCTCCTCTTTACCTAAACCCAACGCTGGTACCGGAGTCCATCAGTGGCGCTCCGAAACCAGAATATAGGCACCAGATTCTCTCCTCCCCTGCGCAGTTTCCAGTGGAAATGACTCTGCGCACCTGCTACACGGTGCCGCTCCTTGCCAGAAACCTCACTTCAGGCCAGCCGAGTCTGCTCTGCCACCAAAAAGATAGCGGTGGCCTGTAGTGCCAGACAGCTTGGAATCCCACGAACGGATGCCGAACGTCAAGCTCTCTCTGAGCTGAAGGGGAAGAAGGAGCTCACTTACCAGCCACCCTTGGTGCGGCGTGGTAGAGCAGACTCTCTGGAGGCAAAAAAGTTATGGTGGGGTAGGCAGTCTGGCCTCTCAGGACAGCACCTGAAGGTCCCCCCCCCCCCCACCCCGACTCCCACTAAGTGTTGCCTTTCCAGAGGAAACAAACTGATGAGCTGTGGGGAGAAGCCTCCTTTAAAAGTTTGGTGGAGTTGGCCTTTCCTGTTACCTAGTAGGTGGGGTGGAGCCTCTCAGGTGCTGTCCTGAAAGACATTCAGGGAAACATTTTATTGCATCACATTAAAAAGATGAAGTGCCATCAAAAGCAAAATAATATCATAAAATCCAATACAGGGTTAGACAGTCAGTCTTAGATATTATAAGCGTATGGAATCAACACGTTTCGCTGTTAATAGCTTCTTCAAGATTCATGCTCAAGGATGGACGCCACAGAGATTAGACCTATAACTGACTTTCAGGGAGACCTGGGCATCGTTACTTTGGAGCCCATGGTTTATCCATAGAGAAACACGAAATCCTAGAAATTAAACTTGGACTAAGATAAAGTAAAAGGTAGTATAATATGTCACAAAAAAAAAAAAAATGAATCTTAGCTTGCCTGGATCAAAAATACATGCTCTTGTAAACTGAGGTGAAGGAGGATTATCCCATCATTGGATGTAGAGGAATAAGAGGGGTGTACAGCGACAATATAAGGCGACTCCACACCTTCGACACTATTCTTACGGCATCCAAACACCAGTTTGTCTCACCTTGTTTGGGGAGACAAACAGCATGAGTCCTGAAGAAGCTATTAACCATGAAATGTGTTGATTCCATACGCTGATAATCTGAGACTGACTGCCCAACACTTCAGGTTTTACATGATATATTTTTACATTTGATGCCACTTCATCTTTTTAATGTGATACAATAAAATTATGTTTTTATACTTTGAAGGAAATAAAAAATTTTGGGGGGAAATTGGGGGATTGGGAATGAAAATAAAAAATACAAATAAGAGAACCTTCACATAAAAGACCTCAAAGAAAAGTGTGGGTTCAATTGGACTTTTTGGGAATAAAGGACAGTTGTGAAGACAACCGACATGTTCAAAGAAATATATCTCTATTATAAAAAAAAAAATATATATATATATATATATATATATATATATATATATATATATATAATATATATTGTGAACAATCAAAATTTAAAAGAAAAACAAGAATTTTTTCTCCTTATAAATACACATTAAGTCTCATTTGATATCCTATCAAGGTTAATACAGTCCAGACAGAATTTACAGATAAAAACTAACAGTTGTACATATATAAAATAGAGGATATCAAATATATAGCCGAAACTTAAGTATGTTCTGGTGCTCTACATGTTTCGCGTTTAATAGATAACGCTTCTTCAGGAGCTTATAGCAATGTTCTACAGTATAAAGAGAAAAAAAGGAAAAACATGTATATATATATGCAGTACAACACTAAAAACCAAACAAATGTTTTTCCTTTTTTCTCTTTATACTGTAGAACATTGCTATAAGCTCCTGAAGAAGCGTTAAACGCGAAACATGTAGAGCACCAGAACATACTTAAGTTTCGGCTATATATTTGATATCCTCTATTTTATATATGTACAACTGTTAGTTTTTATCTGTAAATTCTGTCTGGACTGTATTAACCTTGATAGGATATCAAATGAGACTTAATGTGTATTTATAAGGAGAAAAATTTCTTGTTTTTCTTTTAAATTTTGATTGTTCACTATATATATATATATATATATATTTTTTTTTTTTTTTTTTTTTTTTATAACAAACAGATATATTTCTTTGAACATGTCGGTTGTCTTCACAACTGTCCTTTATGCCTAAAAAGTCCAATTGAACCCACACTTTTCTTTGAGGTCTTTTATGTGAAGGTTCTCTTATTTGTATTTTTTATTTTCATTCCCAATCCCCCAATTTCCCCCCCAAAAAATTGTATTTCCTTCAAAGTGATAACCAGGACGTGGCATTTGAATATCTTGACCTTTTAGTGTATCCACAGACACCACCCTGTGATAGTACACACCTTTATTCATTTAAACACTTATGTTTTTATACTATTGAAGGTTCTATTCTTCCTCATTTGTTGGCACAATTAAAGTCCCTTCCCATGTGGTTGTTGAGGTTCCCTCCTCCTTTGTATGATGTGGCCCTCCCTCTCACAGGGGTTATGTTGTAGTTTGTTACGTACTTGAATGGGATGGCGCCACAATGAGGATTCATTTTATAACTGTCTGGCTCACACCTTCATTTGCATTGTATATTAGCTTATACTTCAAGACATGGAAGCCAGGAAATAAGCTTATGGTATACAAAAGGTTGACCATCTAAAAGCAATGTGCGGCACTTCTGAAATTGTTCAATATTTTGTAAACCAAATAGTTTTGGACAAACAGTTCACCACACACAGGCATGTATTAATGTCCAATCAGACATTATTATTGCATACTTATTATTGGGGACAGATCGTAAAATTAGGTGGCCAAGCAGCATAGAAGCTATAGAGAAAGATCATAGATCACAGGAAAAAGCAAACAAGACAAAGATTAATCAGAGCAGAAGTAGAGGATAGAGAAGAGACTGCTCAAAGAATAACGAAAGAAAAAAGTTGATAACTAGAACTATAGGGGAAGACCTAGAACTTGAGCTGGTCAAGCTCAAAGAAAATGCTCTTACAGGCGTTTCAGCTTTATTTCTGCCTGGAAACTCCATGTTAGTCAATGTATTCATGCACACTATAGGTATTTTCAGGAGTTTACAAATATATGAACTTACAAGCAGAAAATAAAACCCAAAGGGTTGGAGTGCTCTTTTAAAAAAATCCCTAGACTTTAGAACCACTTTAACTGTTAAGTTTTTTGTACTTTAATTTTCTCCCTGCATTAAAAAGGTACAAAAAATAAAAAATAAAAAAATAAAAACCTCCTCAGTAACTGTTCATCCTACCCCAACCTTTCCTTAAATGCTCACCCGAGTCCTGTCAGGAATCCAGCACTGTCCCGGCTGCAGGTCTCTCGTCAGTGCTCTCCACCCTCTCTGCCCTCCCTCCGTCTGCTCCTGTGATAGTGTCGGTCCCCTCCCCCTCATGCTGCTCAAATGACTTCTATTGTCCTCTATGATCCATCTTAAAGCGGTTCTCCACCCTAAAGGGGAAGTTCCACTCATCTGATCCCTCCCCCCCCCCTCCGGTGCCACAATCGGCACCTTTCAGGGGGGAGGGGGTGCAGTTATCTGGATAATCCAGGTATCTGCACCCCCTTCCAGGACAGACCGCCACAGATGCCCCCCCCCCACCCCCCCGTTGTGTTCTGGGAAACACACAGTTCCCAGGACACAGCGGGGACCAGCAGAGACTCGCAGCGCGACTCGCACATGCGCAGTAGGGAACCGGGCAGTGAAGCCGCAACACTTCACTTCCCGATTCCCTGACAGAGGATGTTGGCGGGGACAGCAGAGAGACGAGCAATCGCTCGTCATCTGCCGCAGACATCGCTGGACCCTGGGACAGGTAAGTGTCCATTAATTAAAAGTCAGCAGCTGCAATATTTGTAGCTGCTGGCTTTTAATATTTTTTTTTAAGGTGCAGAACAGCTTTAATGACAGGGGCTCTTGTGTTCCTAGTGTGTAGGATGTGTGACCTGGGTTGTTTCTCGGTGTTCCCTCCTGGGCTAGGTCTTCACTGGTGATTTAGTTTTTTTCTTGCTAATTCTTTCCCTATTTGAGGTGTTATATTTGGGCGTGTTACCTTGGTGCAGTCCCTTTTCTTTCCTGCTATTGTGACTTGGCATTTGGCTCCTTACATTGCAGCATGGTAACCCCCTACAAATGGCAGAATCTGGGACTGTGAGCACTAGCATGGAATGCAGGTGAGAGGATGTGATGGCCACCCCCAGTCAATAACTAATTTCTGGTTTTCGGGTCCCGAGTGCGTTCCAACTCTGTGCATTCTGGACCAATATGGCATTCTTGCATTATTTCCGGCATGGAGGTCACGCCGCCTCCGGACCTGCACACATGGGAGTTCTGGACTAGTTGACAGCCCAGGACGTCAGTCAGCAGTCTCCTAGCAGCGTTCCCCTTATCTGGGAAATGCCCAAGACTAAGGCTTTGCTTTTCACCTATGAGAGAACACCCCCATAGACCCACCCCTTTCCTCTATTAGCAACTGGTCCTGTATAGGGATATTTACGGGAGGAGCATCCTCGGGAGGCAAGGGGACTATTGTGCGTGGTGAGCCCAGCTTATATTAGGAGGATAGCGATGGAGACAGGGCGGCTGGTGCCATTACGTTTGAACTCTTGATGAATGTGGCGAGTTCTGGTTTTATGTGTAGCGGTACCCCCGTAGTGGCTGCTGAGTCAGTTGGCCCACCTGTCATCCTTCCCAGCCCGGCATTCACTTCCAGACACTCCAAGACAATGAAAAAGTCCATCAGCTTTGTTTTTGTATTTCGAGGGATTCGACTTGGATGGGGTTAGGGAAATCATGGGACACACAGGAAACAAAGATTTATGCATAGATTGGAACAATTTTGATACCCTTCTCCCTCACAAAACTTGCTGCAGACTCTCCCTCCAGCACAATTCTTCAGGCGCAGCTAGCACATGGTCAGGCCTGACACTAGTTTCAGCCAGGCCTTTAGCAAAAGTACCCTATTACAGCAGGGACCGCTGGCCCCTATGGTGTAGCAAAGAAAGTTCTGGTGCTAGCTGCTCTCTTTGATGGACTACTAATCCAAGTCAGCCCTTTGCAGACCTCCTGACTGCAACAGCCAGTCTTCACTGCTAGTAACATCAGTCTCTCCAACTGGCTCTACATCCATCTCAGACTGCACACTCCCAGTCCACTCCAGCATGCCCCTCACTCACAGACACCTGATGGATCCCTCCTGGAGACATTCCCAGCAGTATTCCCCACTATCCTCTCCTGTTCAGGACACCCTTTGTGTTGTGTGGGGTTCAAGCCCCCTAGCCCAAGCCCCCCCCTTCCCCCCAGAGGGCCCGACAGTCAAATATTCCAACTCCAGTTCTTACACCCCGAACTCCTCCCTGGCTGGGCTGGCTCTAGGTATTTAAGGAGGCCTGCCCCCTGCCAATCTAAGTTGGGGAATGGTCAGAGCTCCCTCGATCGGGCCCCCCCCCCCCCGATGCCAGCGGCGGTCGGTATCCGTTCAGGAGCGATCCGGGATGAGGGGGCGGCCATTCGTTCATGGCCACCCCCTCGCGATCGCTCCTGACGAATGGAAGTGAAGCGTGACATCACTTCCTCTCCTGTAACGTAAACACAGGCAGAGGAAGTGATGTAATCTCTCCTCCGTGTCGGTATTTTTCCGACGCCAGCGTCACTAATGCTGGGTTCACATTGCAGCGGTTTATGAGAACGGATGTGATTTTGCACCGCACTGCAGTGTAAATCACATCCGATCTCTGTGCGATTCGAGTTCAGCCATACAGATAGTATGGCTGAATTCGCATCGCACCCGCCGCAAACTCGCACGGGACCCTTTTTTTGGTCCGCAGCAGAATCGGATCGCATGGGTGTTCTCACCAAGCGATCCGATTCCTGTCCGAGTTTGCAGATCGCACTGCGATATGCGAACTGATCTGGGGGTGTCATTAACATTTCACTGACACTCCCAGCAGTTCGCATAGGGCAGTGTGATGCGGGAACCCGCCGCAGATTCGTGGTGTTCCCGCATCGCTCCAGTGTGAACCCAGCCTAATAAGCAATCGTTTTTCTGATCGCTGTATTAATGTCACAGGTGACGCTAGTTAGGCAGGTAGGTATTTAGGTTCGCCGCAGCTTTTTATAGCGCCAGGGACCCCCATATACTACCACATAAAGCCCCCTGATTGCCCCCTAGTTAACCCTTTCACCAGTGATCACCATATAACTGTTACAGGTGACGCTGGTTGGTTAGTTATTTTTTTTATAGTTTCAGGGCACCCGCCATTTATTACCTAATAAAGGTTTAACCCCATGATCACCCAGCGGGTGATATAAGTTTGAGGGTCAGATAAGGTCTGCGTCGCCCCAGGCAGCGTCAGGTTAGTGCCAGTACCGCTAACACCCACGCGCAAAGCATACACCTCCCTTAGTAATATAGTATCTGATCAGATCTATATTAGCGTCGCCAGCAGTTTAGGTTTCCCAAAACGCATTGTTAGCGGGATCAGCCCAGATACCTGCTAGCACCTGCATTTAGCCCCTCCGCCAAGTCCAGCCCAGCCCACCCCACCCAAGTGCAGTATTGACCGATCGATCACTGTCACTTACAAAACACAACACACATAACTGCAGCGTTCGCAGAGTCAGGCCTGATCCCTGCGATCGCTAACAGTTTTTTTGTAGCGTTTTGATACAGTCGCTGACAGCCTAGGTGCTTTTTTACCTGTGAGTCTCACTAGTGTACCCCTAAATTTAGGGGTGTCTACTTTCCAAAATGGGGTCATTTGGGGGGGGGGGGGGGGGGTTGTGCCATCTTGGCATTTTATGGCCTTCAAAACTGTAATAGGTAGTGAGGAGTGAAGTCAAAAATGTACGCCCTTAGAAAGCCTGAAGGTGGTGCTTGGTTTTCGGAGCCCCGTACGCAGCTAGGCTCCCAAAAAGTCCCACATATGTGGTATCCCCGTACTCAGGAGAAGCATAATTTATTTTGGGGTGTCATTTCACATATGCCCATGGCATGTGTGAGCAATATATCATTTAGTGACAACTTTGTGAAAAAAAATAAAAAATAAAATAAAAGTTTGTAATTTTCCCGCAACTTGTGGCAAAATATAAAATATTCCATGGACAACATGCCTCTCAGCAAAAAGCTTGGGGTGTCTACTTTCTAAAATGGGGTCATTTGTGGGGGTTTTGTGACATCTTGGCATTTTATGGCCTTCAAAACTGTAATAGGTAGTGAGGAGTGAAGTCAAAAATTTATGCCTTTAGAAAGCCTGAAGGCGGTGCTTGGTTTTCGGGGCCCCGTACGCAGCTAGGCTCCCAAAAAGTCCCACATATGTGGTATCCCCGTACTCAGGAGAAGCAGCAGAATTTATTTTGGGGTGTCATTTCACATATGCCCATAGCATGTGTGAGCAATATATCATTTAGTGACAACTTTGTGAAAAAAATAAAAAATAAATAAAAGTTTGTAATTTTCCCGCAACTTGTGGCAAAATATAAAATATTCCATGGACTCAACATGCCTCTCAGCAAATAGCTTGGGGTGTCTACTTTCTAAAATGGGGTCATTTGTGGGTGTTTTGTGCCATCTTGGCATTTTATGGCCTTCAAAACTGATAGGTAGTGAGGAGTGAAATTACAAATGTATGCCCTTAGAAATCCTGAAGGCGGTGCTTGGTTTTCGGGGCCCCGTACGAGGCTAGGCTTCCAAAAAGTCGACCACATGTGGTATCCCCGTACTCAGGAAAAGCAGCAGAATGTATTTTGGGGTACAATTCCACATATAACCATGGCATGTGTGAGCAATATATCATTTAGTGACAACTTTGTGTAAAGAAAAAAAAAATTTTTTTTTTTGGTCATTATTCAATCACTTGAGGCAAAAAAAAAAAATATTCAATGGGCTCAACATGCCTCTTATCAATTTCCTTAGGGTGTCTACTTTCCAAAATGGGGTTATTTGGGGGGGTTTGGACTGCCCTGCCATTTTAGCACCTCAAGAAATGAGATAGGCAGTCAAACTAAAAGCTGCGTAAATTCCAGAAAACGTACCTTAGTTTGTAGATGTGACAACTTTTGCGCAAACCAATAAATATACAGTTATTGACTTTTTTTTTACCAAAGACATGTGGCTGAATACATTTTGGCCTAAATGTATGACTAAAATTGAGTTTATTGGATTTTTCTAATAACAAAAAGTAGAAAATATCATTTTTTTTCAAAATTTGCGGTCTTTTTACGTTTATATCGCAAAAAATAAAAATCGCAGAGTCAGTCAAATACCTTTAATGGAAAGCTCTATTTGTGGGAAAAAAAGGACGCAAACTTTGTTTGGGTACAACATTGCATGACCGCGCAATTACCAGTTAAAGCAGCACAGTGCCAAATTGTAAAAAGACCTCTGGTCATTGACCAGCAAAATGGTCCGGTCCGAAAGTGGTTAAGGAGGACGTCAGGAGCCTACATGGCATCCTTGTTTGCCCTCCCCTGCCTGTCCCTTGTCAGCACTGAGGTCACATTATCTGAGGAAGAGAAACATTGGAATACTAGTCAGTACCTGTGTGCAAGTGTGTGTTTTGGAAGAATAAATCACCTTTAACATTGGGTGTCCTACCTGTGTGGATGTTGCTGTGATATGTAAAAATAATAGTGTAGTTTTTTTGCAATTTAGAATAAGGTGCCTTGACATTGAACAAAATTTTAAAGGGTTCCTTGAATGAAAGAAGGTAAAGAAACACTGCTCTATGCTCTTACTCTATTCTCACATAGCATTTTTTTTTTTAGAGCCATTTAGAGGATTCTGGACACCCTGCATTTCCCTCCCTCCCTTTTTGGGCATTATTCCTGCCTGTGGTTCCATTCTTGCCTCATCTCAGCCTAGACAGGCATAACAATTCCATCTGGTATGTGTTCATGGGTGTGGTTGAGGCTTATTTTCCACTCCTTATTCATTGGTGCATTTATTCTGTGCATTGCTCCTTATGCCCCACAGAATAGTGATATATAGGACGATATGCATTTCCCATGTATTTAACATACCTATGTATATTTATATAAATAAATTAGACATTGTTTCAGATAAAAATGCTTGGAGCCCTGAGGAAGCAGATGCAACTGTGAAACGCGTAGAAAACACTTCAATTTCTTTGACTATTACCTTTATGGTTTTCTGCTTCGTTTGTGTACAAATACCATATGGGGTTGGTATCCCCACCAGGGCTGCTGATACCATCCCAGGACCCTGTACATACTACCTGACAATGTGGCCCCCCTCCCCCCAAAAAGATTAAAACTATTTTTCGATAAAAACACAATAAAACCATTATTAGCAGACAAAAAAAAAAAAAAAAAAACTCAGAATTCCTGTAAAATCTAAGAGATTAAACTGAGCTAATAAGTAAAGCTCTTTGTGGATAAGGTCTTGGGGCTCATTCACATGGGTGAAGGGTGAATCAGTGGCTCATTTATGTGGTATAAGTCACCTGGAGCTGTACAAACAGCTGCAGGTCCTAATCTGACAGGCGTGGGGATGCAGGTGTACAGCCTGAACACAGTGTGCATTTGGGGGCCACTCACCTGCACACCTGTCAAATGAGGGCGTCTGTGTTCGTATAGGTGCTGCATCCCCATAGAAAGACAGGCAGCTCCAGCCACAACCCCTCCTTCACACAACCAAAGTAGCTGTGTGAGTGGGCCCTTAATTATATTTTTCTAACAATTTTTTTTTTTTTTTTATTTTTTTTAGCAACCCTGTTGGGAAGAGGGAGAATTATTATGACAGAACTTGCCTAAAAAAAAAAAAAAAGACCTCTCCAGCTACACGCTGTCACTACTGAAAGGGATTCCAGCTTCATTTGGTCCTCTCTCTGTGTTCTTGGGCTCCAGTCATTTGTCTGAACTGCGATGAAAATTCTGTCCTCATGCGTGTGAGTCATGGTCACAGCTTAGATCTCTCAATGGATGGTATGCCGTCCATTGAGAGCACAGTCCACATGTGTTGGTGTCATCACCGGCTGCTACGCTTAGGAGATATTCACTGTACCTACATGTAAGCCCCATTATAGGCTTACCTGTAGATACAAGCTAAAAAAAAAAAATAGGATTTTTTGTACTCCTTGCAAAATCCTTTTCTCTGTAGTTCATTGACTGACACAGCTCCAGTAATTTTGACCATAGGGTTATTACACCACCTTCAGGAGAGGACTAGGCAGAACATGTAATACATGTGAAAAACAGAACTTTACAGTTCCGCCCAGTGATCGGTCCCTCTGGTATTAACCCCTCAGCCCGCTTCCTGCAGGTTAGTTTTTTTCTGCCTAGTAGGAGGGGAGGGTGCTGTGTCGGTCAATGAACTTCAGAAAAAAGGATTTTACGGTCAGTTTTTAAAAATCCCATTTTCTCTTACGTTCATTGACGGACACAGCTCCAGCGATCTTGAAAATAGGCACGTCCCCAAGCAATGTCAAAGAGGGGTGGGAACAGCAATATAACTTCACCCACAGCCAGAGGTGCTCCCTAAAAGGTTAGTCACCATCTGAACCAACTGCATCAGAACTTGCGGTAAACGTATGCATCAGAGTGCATTAACATTCAAAAAAGGCAACTTCTCTTAACAGAAGAAAAAGTGTAAAGTTCCAACGTTACACGGCCGTCTGCAAACCTTTTCGGCCAAAGCAAGCATCAGAATATGCACTTACATCCACTTTGCAGAACTTACACACTTTAGCGACTGACACGATGTCGGAAAGCCCAAGAGGTCCCAATTGCCCTGGTGGAATGGGCCGTGACAGGAAAGGGGGGCACCCACCCCTTCAAGGCATAGGCCTGAAGCACAATCTGTCTGATCCACCTGGAAATGGTGGCCGACAAGACTGCCGTGTCTTGTTTCAGAGGAGCTACTGAAACAAACAGTCTGACTTGTGAAAGTGAGCTGTGACAGATATACCCTTAGAGCCCGGACCAGGGAATGGAGGGCCACCTCCTTAGGATACAAATGTTAACACAAGGCCTTCACTGATGTGGAACGCCAAAACCACCACCGACAGAAAAGGTTGCGGACGCAACACCACTTCATCCTTATGGATAATCAGATAAGGCAACCTGCAAGACAAGGCCGCCAGTTCTGAACCCCTCCTGGGCAATGTAATGGCCACTAGAAAGACCACTTTCTGGAAAGAGGCAAAAAAAAAAAAAAAAAAAAAAGACAGCTAAGGCTGAAATTTGTCCTTTAATGGTGTTTAAAGCCAATTTATGGTCTACGCCACTCTGTAAAAACAGCAAGATCCTGGATATGGAATAGGAGCACGGACGCCATCCTTTCTCCTCACACAGACGTAGGCCTTCCAGGTTCGAGGATATATCTTCGGAGAAGATTTCCGTGCTTTCAACATAGTCCGATAGACCCCGGTTCCTTAGTACCTGGCTCTTAACAGCCATGCCGTTAAAGCCAGCGGTGGTAAAGCAGGATGGAGAATCAGTCCTTGTGACAGAAGGTCCTCTCGTAACGGCAGTCACCAGGGGGCGTCTGGCACCAGGCGCACTAGGTCGGCGTACCAGGGACGCTGTTAGAAAAGTTTTAAATGTTTATTGTGTGACTATTAGAAAAACAATAACCCGGAGACTGATTTTTAAGATGACTTCTGAGCACGTTGTATTAACTTGTTGTAGCGTTTTGCTTTAACGCCAAAGTTGCAGGATGATTAGGCTTAACCATATAATGGTAGAACAAGACTATACAGGAAACACTAAATTAGCCAAAGTACCATTTTGTACCAGGCACACTATCAGTTCCCAATAGAAGTTCGTAGCTATATTATTGTAGATATTAGGAGGGGTATACATCTCTGTGTGATTCTTACTGCATCTTATGGCTTGTAAGCATCATCCTTTTGTATAACACATTTGAAATAAATTGTCTGCTTCTCAATACACCTGAAGTTCGACCAATCAGAAAAGAAAAGAATAATCCTAACATACGCCAAGGCCAATCTGGGGCAATCAGAATTACTGGAATCCCCTCGGCCTCCACTTGATGAGGTATTAGCTTTAGTGGAAGAAAGGCATATATCAGTTGATACTGACCACACGGAGCCACCAACGCGTCTGTCCAAGGATTTCTTGTCCTGGACACAGATCTTGGCACCTTCCGATTGAGACGGGAAGCTAGGAGATCCACGTTTGGTGTGCCCGATCGCAGGCACAGTTGCCTGAACACCTCCGGATGCAGCGCCCATTCTCCTGGGTCCAGCATCTGGAGACTTGGGTAGTCCGCCTGCCAGTTCTCCACTTCTGGGATCTAAATGGCCAATAGGGCCAGTACATGTCGCTCTGACCACTGAAGGATGTGAGCGTCCTCTTGTGCTACAGCCAAGCTTCTTGTTCTTCCTTGCTGAGCACAATGATCGGCAATTTGGATTCCTCCCTCGACCAAAGGCCCTGGGTCAACTGAACTCCCAGTACTCCACCCCAGCCAGTCAGGCTGGCGTCCGTTGTGATCACTGTCCAATGTGGAGGTAGGAACGACTTCCCGGACCGAAGTGCCGGGGACCTCAGCCACCAGAGCAGGGAGTTCCTGACTGACTTGCTCACCTGAATCTGCCGATCCAGGGATAATGGAGATTTGTCTCATCAAGATCTCCCCCTGCAAGACTCCTGGTATGAAACTGGACATACGGCACAGCCTCGAAGGAGGCCACCATGAGCCCCAGGACTCGCATGCAGAAGCGTAGCAACAGCCACCTGCAGTTCAACAGTTTTACAGTGGTTCTGAAAGTCTGCAGCTTGTCTTAAGGGAGAAACTAACTTCCAAGGAGTCCAACAGTAAGCCTAGGTACTCCAAATGTTGAGCTGGTATAACCGACTTTTTTAGGTTCAACAGCCACCCAAAATCCTGCAGAGTTTGCATGGTGATCGCCACATCCTCCAATTCTGAGGCGGAATATGCTCTCAGAAGGAGATCTTCTAGGTAACCTATGATCAATACCTTGGTAAAGACTCAGGGGGCTGATGCCAGAACAAAAAGGGAGAGCCACAAACTGGTAGTGGTCGTCCCCACTGTGAATCACAGAAACCTCTGATGCCCAGAGATGCCAGGAAGTCCCCTTGATGGAGTGCAGTGACTACTGAGTGAACCGATTCCCTTCTGAACCTCTGTACTTTCACAAAGCAATTGAGGGCTTTCAGCTCCCAGATTGGACATACCCCTTCCTTTTTGGGGACTAGAAACAGATTGGAGTAGAACCCCTGGAACCTGACTCTGGAACAGGTACTATCACCCCGCAAATTAGCAGGTCCCTTACCACCCCCATGAGGGCCTCCCGATGAGACGGGAGCAAGGGTATGCTGGAAGGGAAGAATCTGTTTGGTGGCCAAGAGAGGAACTCTATCTTGTAGCCAGAGGAAATCAGTTTGCAGACCCATTGGTAGGGCAGACGAGAGGTCCAGCGGGCTGCAAACTCCCGAAGGCGACCCCCTACCCGCGAGACAGGCGGGGGCAAACGTTCATGCGGTAGCACTCTTGCTCGCAGGCCTGCGGTTCCGCGGACGCTTTTGTCCTTCAGAGGTCGCCCTGGGGACGTTTAGCCGCAGCCCCGGAATGGAGGAAAGCAGCTTGTGAGCGGAAAACGAGGGCCCTTGCCTACGGCGGGGCTCCTTAGGCTTCCTGGCCTGTGGGAGTAAGGTACCTGTGGCATTCTTAATGAAGTCATCCAACAAGGCCCCAAAGAGCTGCTCACCAAGGGTAGATCTGTCAGTTTTTTTTTTGTTTTTTTTTTCAGATGCCTGGTTAGCCGACCAGCATTTTAGCCAAATCAGGCACCTCAGCCCCACTGCTGAAACCGAAGCCCTGGATAACAGAGGGAGGGTATCCAGGGCCGCGTCACAAACGTACTTAAGACCTTGTACTAACTGGTCTGCTAGTTCCACGCAGAAAGGAGAAGCCTGTTCCCCCAATTTGCGGTGCAAAAGTTTTACTCACTCAGTGGGAGGCCAGTACTGAGTACTGGTCGCATCGCCGAACCCACAATCGTAAATAAGAAACAGGCCACTGCCTCTGCCTTCCTGTCTGTGGTGTCCTTAAAAGGCAGGAGTCCCCTCTACCGGGACCGTGGTTACTTTGTTTAACCTGGATACTGGGGGGTCCACGACCGGAGGAGCCGACCATTTCTTGAGAAGGCTTTCCTCAAAGGGGTAACGCATCGCCATATATTTTGGGACCGAAAAGATCCGTTGTGGTCTACCCCATTCCTTGTATATGAACTTATCGAAATAAGTAAGATACGGAAACACCTTAGGTGCACGGGCTGGCTTACGGACCCAAAGGGGACCGCTACCTCAGCAGAGGAATCTGCTGTGTTCTGAATCTTCAGTGTATCACGCACAGCTGTGATAAGTGCTCCAACTAGCGCTTTGTCACGTGTGGACCCGGACGGGCACTCGTCCTCACTGTCCGATCGGCCCTGGTCAGCGTCATCTGAAAAAACAGAGCAGGGGGCCAACAGCCTCAGTGTTCTCTCCGGACGATGGAGGGGACCACTTTTTACCACCTTTGCGCCCACACACCGCCTCCATCTTGGCAACAAACGTGTTACGGATCACCAACAAAGCGTACAGAGGCACTGCACTGTCTGCAGGCAAACTGGTTGCAATTGCCTGGAGTTCGGGGGAAGAAACACCAGTCTCGGAAGCCATGCTGACCCTACCCTGTCTTCAACCTGTTGGGGTCTTAGGAGGGTGGGACCATTCACTGTCCTAACTGCTGCAGGCTGAGGGGCTCTCACTGCAGAACTCACCATCCTGACCGAGTTCTGTGCAGTCCAGGTAGGTGTGCCTGTGTCAGCTCCCAGGTGTCTGTGAAACCACGCTGTTCTGAGCCTTAGGGATCAGCGCTGGGCATGTAAAATGCACTAGGCAACAACAAAATGGCCGTTGAGCGTCCAGTATAAAGGACATAATCACAGGAAAAATGGCCAAACTACAGAGGCCTAGAGGCGATTCAGTTCACATTGTGCGCTATACAAGTATTTCATTAAAAAATGGTTCCGACCATGCTTCTCCCTGGTCACACCAAACATGGCCGCCAAAGCACTGTATACAGAGAGGGACAGTGAAACGCAGGCAGAAAAAATGGCGGCAGACATCGCTACAGCCCTCCAGACACCTACGGGAGAGAGAACAGACACCCAGGGCACAGCTACCCAGCGCAGCCCCCACCCAAGGTGAGAGCTCCCCCAGGGGCCCCTGTGTGCACACACAACGCTCAGCAGCCCATGCAGCATCCCCCACGGAGGGGGGGGGGGGGGGGGAGTGGGGCGGGGAGAGAAGAGAGGGAGGTGAGGTTCTGGTTTTTGTACATGTTCGCATGTTCTGCCTAGTCCTCTACTGAAGGTGGCGTAACACGATTGTCTGAATTAAATTAAAGTAGCTGTGTCAGTCAGTGAACATAAGAGAAAGCCGAAACCACCTTCGGTAGAAAAGAAAGTTGCAGATGCAACACCACCTTATCCCTGTGGATAACAAGATAGGGCACCTCGCAAGACAAGGCCGCCAGCTCCGAGATCCTCCTGGCCGAAGTAATGGCCACTAGGAAGACCACTTTCTGAGAAAGTCAACAAGAGAATTTCCCTGATGTTCTCAAACGGCGGTTTCTGAAGTGCCGATAGCACCAGGTTCAGATCCCATGGAGGCAAGGGTGGACGCACCGAAGGGACTACATGCCGGACCCCTTGTACAAAAGTGTTCACTAGAGAGAGTGAGATGCCAGGGGTCATTGGAAAAAAACAGCCAAGGCTGATATCTGTCCCTTGATGGTGCTTAAGACCAGTTTCTGGTCTACTCCTCGCTGTAGGAACAGCAGGGATCCTGGAAACGGAATAAGTGCGGATGCCACCCCATCTCCTCACACATGCAGATATAAGCCTTCCACGTACAATGGTACATCTTCCGAGAAGAAGATTTTTGTGCCTTCAACATAGTTGAAATCAGAGTCAGACAGGCCCCGCCACCCTAAACAGGGAAGGGGCCACTGCTCAGCCTTCCTGTCGGTAGGGTCCTTAAATGCAGGAGTCCCTTCTACCGGGATCGTGGTTACTTTGTTTAACCTGGATACTGGGGGGGTCAATGACAGGAGGAGCTGACCATTTCTTAAGAAGGCTCTCCTCAAAAGGGGTAACGCATCACCATTATTTTTGGGACCGAAAAGGTCCGGTGCGGGCTAAACCATTCCTTCTATGTGAACTTATCAAAATAAGTCAGATATGGAAACACCTCAGGTGTACGGGCTGGCTTACGGGACCCAAAAAGGACCGCTACTTCAGCAGAGGATCCTGCTGTATCCTGAATTTTCAGGGTATCACGCACAGCTGTGATAAGCGCTCCAACTAGCGATTTGTCTTGAGCGGACCCGGACGGGGAATCATCCTCACTGTCCGATCGGCCCTGGTCAGTGTCCTCTGACACATCAGAGCAGGGGCTGCCTGTCAACGAGGGGCTCAAGTGAGTTAGAACTCTCCCCAGAGGATGGGGGGGGGGGGCGTTTTTTGCCACCCTTTGCGCCCACACACCACCTCCACCCTGGCAGTTGCAAGGACCGACAAAGCGTCCAAAGGCACTGCACTATTTGCAGACAAGCCGGTTGCAATTGCAGGGAGAACAGGGGAAGAAACACCAGTTTCTGATGTCATGCTGACCCACCCTGTCTGCCACCCTTGGGGACTTAGGACAAGGTGCTCAATCCCACCCTCCTAGCTGCTGCAGACTGAGGGGCCCCCAACGCAGGACTCCCCACCCCGACCAAGTGCTGCACCGTGCCGATACAGATGCCTGTGTCCAGAGCAAAAAAAAGTGCTGTTCTGAGGTACAGGAACCAGCGTCAAGGAGAAAAACCACGCTGAGGCTACAAAAAAAATGGCCGCCAGGCACCCTGTATAAGGGACAATCACAGGGAAAATGGCTACGGACCATGCTTTCCACAGAGACTCAAAGAAAATGGCCGACAAGTAACTGTACACAGAGAATGAACAGAGATAATAGCGGCAGACAGCACTATGGTGGCAGCACATACAGAGCCCACAGACCCCAGCAGAAAGACCACAGACAGCCCAGGGACGCAAACAACCAGTGCAGCCCCCAATCCAGGATCAGAGCCCCCAGGAGACCCCTGGCTCAGGTACACACACCGCTCAGCAACCCAGTCATGCAGCATTCCCCACAGAGGGGGAGGAGGTAAAGTAGGGACAGGGAGAGAAGAGAGGGACCCCCTAATCGACCATCCAGGGAATGCCCAGCTGCTCAGTCCCACCGAGGCAGGAAGAGCTGTACTTACCATCCGAACAGGATCTTAAAATCTTGCGTAAAAGCCAAAAAGCCAGAAAAAAAATCCCTAGGACCGATGGTCCCGGCAGGGAGCCTAGGTCCTTCTTCACTAGGCAGAAAAAAAATGAGTTATTACCAGAGGGACCACCCACTGGGAGGAACTGTAAAGTTATTTTTTTTTACATTTATTATATGTTCTGCCTAGTCCTCTCCTGAAAGTGGCGTAATAACCCTACGGTCAAGATTACTGGAGCTGTGTCCATCAATGAACAAAAGAGAAATGGTGTTTACTACTGGCAGATCAGTTAGTAAATGGTTAAATAGAAGGCATTGATACATGGATTTGTAGTTGGAACCAATAGTGTAGGAGAGAAGCAAAGGAAGCAGTCTGGGGAAGAAGAGAGCAATGCCCAGGCTACATAAAGCACACTAAACTGCACCAGGACAAGATAACAGGCAGCTATGGAACCTGGGATAACAGTAAATTCTTCACCTCATGGGAATACAGCTGATAGGCTGCAACTGTCAGGGAGACAGAGCAACAGGAGAGAGAGCAGGGCAAAAAAAAAAAAGATACAGGCTGGGACAAGTAATATAGGAAGAACTGCAGGGAGAGAAACAAAGTTACACCACCTAGCAGAGATAACAGAGCCAGCAATGAGAAGAGGGGGGGGCGGGGTAGCACAAAAGCACAAAGGGATGGGTATAAGTGAGATTGCTGTCTCTTTCTCAGCAGATAAAGAGCTGGCAGTAGGAAGAGGGTGGAGCCCAGCTTTGATCTGCTGGAGGGAAGAGAGAAAATTGTCTGTCACTAATCCCCCCTCCCTGTGTGGGCCCCCTTCAAGAGGATCGGTGGTCCTCTGTCAGCGGCCCAGATCCCCACTAAGTATGTCTGTAAAGGTTTTGCAATAAAATATATACTTTAATATGGTTTATGATTTTTCAGAACTTCATACTGAGAAGTCATCCTTTAACCACTTCCCGACCAGCGCACGACGATGTACGTCGACAGAATGGCACGGGCAGGCATATTGGCGTACAGGTACGTCCAATATTCAATGCCGCCCTGCCATTGGGAGCGCGCCGGCGGCGGCGTGCTCCCGCGCTGGTCAGGACCCCCGTGAGTCCGGTCGCGGGACCCGCAGACTCGATAGCCGCGGGCATCCCCGCGATCGTCTCACGGAGCGGCCGAATGGAGGAAATGCTGTGTAAACCACATTTCTCCATTCTGCCTAGCAACTAGTGACGCTGATCTCTGCTCCATGTGATTGGAGCAGAGATGAGTGTTCACTAAATGAAAGCCCAACCCCCCCACAGTTAGTAACACACCCCTAGGAACACTTAACCCCTACACTGCCACCCACTGGTTAACCCTTTCACTGCCAGTGTAATTTACACAGGAATCACTGCATTTATATAGCAGTCCCAAAAATGTGTCAAAAATGTCCGATGGGTCCCCCACAATGTCGCAGTCACAATAAAAATCGCTGATCGCTGCCATTACTAGTAAAAAAAAAAAAAATTAATAAAAATGCTATAAAACTATCCCTATTTTGTAAACGCTATAACTTTTGCGCAAACCAATCAATAATCGCTTATTGCGATTTTTTTTACCAAAAATATGTAGAATACGCATCGGCCTAAACTGAGGGAAAAAAATGTTTTTTTTATATATTTTTGGAGGATATTTATTATAACAAAAAGTCAAAAATAATGTGTTTTTTTTTCCAAAATCGTCGCTCTATTTTTGTTTATAGCGCAAAAAATAAAAACTGCAGGGGTGATCAAATACCACCAAAAGAAAGCTCTATTTGTGGGAAAAAAAAGGACGTCAATTTTGTTTGGGAGCCACGTCACACGACCGCGCAATTGTCAGTTAAAACGACGCAGTGCCGAATCGCAAAAAGTGGTCTGGTCTTTGACCAGCAAAATGGTCCGGTCTGCAAGTGGTTAATCACCTTAAAGCGGGAGTCCGCCGTTTTTTTTTTTTTAAAGCCAGCAGCTACAAATACTGCAGCTGCTGACTTTTAAAATAATGACACTTACCCGCCCAGCGTGCCCGCGATGTCGGCACCCGAAGCCGATCTCTCGATCGTCTCTCGGGTGCTGCCACCGCAATCTTTGGTATGGGAATCAATGAAGTGGAGCCTTTCGGCTTAATTTCCCGGTTCCCTACTGCGCATGCGCGAGTCGCGCTGCGCAATAAGGATGATCCCCGCTGTCTCTGGGATTCGTGTGTTTCCCAGCAGGCAGCGGGGGACCTTCGGAAAGGGGCGTAGCTTCTGCAGAATCTACGCTGGAAGTGGGTGCAGATACCTGTACTGTACAGGTACCTGCACCCCCCTCCCCCCTGAAAGGTGCCAATTGTGGCGCCGGAGGGGGGGGGGGGAGGGTTCCAATGAGCGGAAGGTCCACTTTAGGGTGGAGCTCTGCTTTAATCTCTATTCTTACTGTGTTACACACACAATTTTTATTTATCATTGATATTTTTATTGTGCAGTCGAAAACACACAAGAAAATGTAAATATTATGGCTAGCAGAATTTACCTCCGACACAATGATGTCCATTTGACGACGCAGCTTTCGAAGTGTATTCATCAGTTGTTCTGGATCCTTGTGTATTCCAACCCAGCATCCGTTCACAAATATCTTTGTAGCACTACAATTGAGAATAGCAGAAAGAGGAATATTTGGTAATTGAAGAAAAACATAAACCTAACACCTAACATTAATTCTACCCGCCCCTCTCAACAGTAGGAGATCCTAAAATGTTGCTCTTTAGGTTATTCCTTTTGGACAAACTGGATATGCCCAAACCCAATGACATAAAACAATTTTTCTCTTATATTCACCGACCGACACAGCTCCTCTTAGCTATTGGGTTGTTACTTCCAACCTAGAATACTAGGCATTACATTTTATGTAAAACACAGAACATTCCAGTCGCGCCCAGGAGGCGGTCCCTTAGGTGACAACCCTCCAGCCTGCCATGCAGTCAGTTTTATTTTGCCTAGTGAAGGAAAAGGGACCTAGGAACCCTGACGGGCGCATCCGTCCATTTTCTGCAGAAGCTTGGCTTTTTGCGCAAGATGATAGATCCTGTGATCTGGGTGACAGGCTGGATACACTTATCCTTGTAGTCTCTCCAGCCTGGCCATCAAGCGTGTGCAGGTCGCAGAGCCGCGATGGGCCGGCCACGACGGAACCTCAGCTCCAGTGGTGGTCGTGAGCTTTTATACTCCGGGGCACACATATGACCGGGCTACTGATGTCTGTCACATTTTCCTGGGGGGGGGGTCGGGCTGTGTCCTGTTTTTCATGTCCCTGGAAGGTGCCTGTGAGGCTGTACCCGTCTCCTGTGCAGCACTGTTTCACCACCACTGTGTCTGTCCCTCATGGTTTTTGCATCAGCGGCCATTTTAGGTATGGGCAAGGGAAAGCAGAAAACAGGCTCTCCTGGGCTTTGGCAGCCATTTTCCCTGTGATCTGTCCTTATACTGACGCCATCTGCCATTCTCTGGAAGCCTGAACACGTTTTAGTGTTCTCTAGCGGCAGCATGTGCTCCTGTGCGGTCATTTTCCCTGTGTTTTATGTCCTTATGCTGAATGCTGGGCAGCCATTTTCTTTGAGCCTGAGCACATTGCAGAGCAGTTTCAGCGCCATTAGCAGCTGCTTCCACCGACAGAGAGCCGATTCCTCTGCACCTGGTAGCCAACAGAGACTGGATAGCGCACAACCCTTCACGTTGGCGAGTCCTGCAGGAAAGAGCCCCTCAGGCAGCAGCAGTAAGGAGGGTGGGACTGTCACTGTCTTAAGTGCCATTCGGTGGCAGACAGGGTAGGGTCAGCGTGGCTTCAGAAACTGGCGTTTTTCCCCCTGAAATCTAGGCAATTGAAACCGGTTCACCTGCGGAATTCGCAGTGCCCTTGGACACCTTGTCAGCGGTCCTCAATTTGTTTGTTGCCAAGATGGAGGCAGGGCGTGGCTGCAAAGTGCTAAAAAGTGGCCCCTGCCCCCCACCCCGGCCTCTGAGGAGAGCTCTGACGCAGACTTGGGCCCTGCTGAGGCTGGTGACCCCTGCTCTGTCGTTTCAGATGATGCTGACCAGGACCGTTCACACAGTGAGGATGAGTCCCCGTCCAAGTCCGTGCACGACAAAGCGCTTGTTGGAGCACTTATTACAGCTGTGCATGATACAATGAAGATTCAGGAGCCAGCAGATTCCTCTGCTGAGGTAGCCCCTTTTGGGTCCCGTAAGCCAGCCGGTGCACCCAAGGTGTTCCCGTATCTGACTAATTTTGACAAGTTCATTTACAAAGAATGGGGTAGACCGCAACTGACCTTTTTGGTCCCCAAATACATGGCGGTGCATTACCCCTTCGAGAGGAGCCTTCTCAAAAAGTGGTCAGCTCCCCTTGTCGTGGACCCCCCAGTATATCCAGGTTAAACAAAGTAACCACGATCCCGGTAGAGGGGACTCCTGCATTTAAGAATACCACAGACAGGAAGGCCGAGGCAGTGGCTCGTTCCTTGTTCACAGTTGTGGGGTCAGCCACGCGACCAGTACTTGCATCTGCACTTGTGTCGCAGACACTGAGTGGGCAAAGTTGTTGCACTGCGAATTGGGAGAACAACCGGCTTCTGCTGTCTGTGTGGAACTAGCAGACCAACTAGTGCAAGACCTCAAGTATGTTTGCGACGTGGCCCTGGATACTCTCCCTCTGTTGTTCAGTGCTGAGGCGCCCGATTTGGTTAAAATGCTGGTCTGCTGACCAGGCATCCAAGAAAGCCCAGACGGATCTTCCCTTCCTTGGCGACCGGCTTTTTGGAGCCTCTTTGGATAACATTAAGTATGCCACTGGTGGCAAGAGTACACTACTCCCACAAGCCAGGAAGGCTAAGGAGCCACGCCGTAGGCAAGGGCCCTCCTTTTCCGCTCAAACTGCTTTTTCGTCCGCCCAGAGCTTTGGCCAAACGTCCCCAGCCCGACAGGATGTCCATGGAAGGACAGAAACGTCCCTGGAACCGCAAGCCTAACAAGCATGCGAACAAAAGTGCTACTGCATGAAGGTTTGCCACCAACCATGTCTCGGGTGGGGGAGTCGCCTTTGGAGTTTGCAGCCCGGTGGTCCTCTCGCTTGTCAGACCAATGTGTCTGCAATCTGATTTCCTCAGGCTACAAGATAGTGTTTCTCGCTTGGCCGCCAAACAGATTCTTCCCCTCCAGCATTCCCGTTCTCCCGACTCCCGGGAAGCGGGCCGTAAGGGACATGCTGAATCGCGGGGTGATTGTACCTGTTCTGGAATCTGAACGTTTTCAGGGGTTCTACTCAAACCTGTTTGTAGCTCCCAAGAAGGAAGGGGTACATCCAATCTTGGATCTAAAAGCACTCACTTTGTGAAAGTGCAGAGGTTCAGAATGGAATCAGTTCACTCAGTAGTCACTGCACTCCATCAAGGGGACTCCCTGGCATCCTTAGACATCCAGGATGCGTATCTGCACATACCCATATACCTCTGGCATCAGAAGTTTCTGTGGTTTGCAGTCAGGGAAGCCCACTATCAGTTTGTTGCTCCCACGAGTCTTTACCAAGGTATTGGCTCCAGTTTTGGCATTGCTGCGGCAACCTGGGATCGCGATCGTGGGATACCTTGATGATCTCCTGAGTGAATCTTCCTCCTCTGAGGCAGATGTGGCCATCACCATGCAGACCCTGCAAGAATTTGGGTGCCTGCAAAACCAAAAGAAGTTGGTGGTAGTACCAACCCAGCGTTTGTGATGGGGGTTCTGTCAGCTCAGGGCCTCTGGGTCGACGGAGGAATCCAAATTGCCAATCAATCTGCTCGAGCTGAGAGCAATCAGGCTATGCCTCTCCACATGGTCGATGAGACTGCGAGGGCGTCCGATCAGGATCCAGTCAGACAACGCCACTGCGGTGGCGTATCACCAAGGAACAAGCAGCTCAGCCGCCGCACGGGAGGTCGCTCACATACGTCGGTGGGCCATTGTCGGCCATTTACAGTGGAGAACTGCCAGGTGGACTGAGTCGCCACATGCTGGACCCAGGATAATGGGTGTTGCATCCGGAGATATTCAGGTTGCTATGCCTGCGGTGGGGCACACTAGACGTGGATCTGCTGGCCTCCAGTCTCAATCGGAAAGGTGCAGAGATTCGTGTCAAGGACAAGAGATCCTTGGGCAGACGGGTCGGACGCATTGGTGGCTCCGTATCAGCTGATCTATGCCTTTTCTCCACTAAAGCTGCTATCACTTCTGCTCCACAGAGTGGAAGTTGAGGGGATCCCAGTAATTCTGGTCGCCCCAGATTGGCCTCAGCATCCTTGGTACGCAGACCTAGTGCAAATGGTGGCAGATGCCCCTTCGCGACTGCCGTTACGAGAGGACCTTCTGTCTCAAGGTCCACTTCTCCATCCTGCTTTACCATCGCTGGCTTTAACGGCAAGGCTATTGAGAGCCAGGTGTTGAGGAACCAGGGTCTGTGGGACTCTGTGATCCCCATTATGTTGAGAGCATGGAAATACTCTTCTAGGAAGATTATTCATCGTACCTGGAAGGCTTAAATCTCCATGTGCGAGAGGAAAGGATGGATTTCGCGCTCCTTTTCTATAACCAGGATCCTGCTGTTTCTTCAGCAAGGAGTAGACCAGAAGTTGGCATTAAGCACCATTAAAGGACAAATTTCAGCCTCGGCTGTATTTTTTCAATGACCCCTTGCATCTAACTCACTGGTGAGTACCTTTGTTCAAGGGTGCGACATGTAGTCCCTCCAGTGCGTCCACCGTTACCCCAGTGGGATCTGAACCTAGCGTTATCGGCGCTGCAAAAACCACCATTTGAAAATATCAGGGAGATCCCTCTGTTGACTCTTTCCCAGAAAGTGGTCTTTCTAGTGGCCATTACATCGGCCAGGAGGGTTTCAGAACTGGCGGCCCTGTCCTTCAAGTCACCCTATCTGGTTATATACAAGGATAAGGTGGTGTTGCGTCCGCAACCGTCCTTTTTGCCGAAGGTGGTCTTTGCGTTTCACATCAATGAGGACATTGTGTTACCATCTCTGTGTCCTAAACCGACACATCCTAAGGAGGTGGCCCTTCACGCTCTGGACGTGGTTCGGGCTCAAGGTGTATTTATCTGCCACGGCTCCCTTTTAGAAGTCAGAGACGCTGTTTGTTTCGGTGGCTGGTCCAAAGAAAGGCATGGCGGTCTCGTCTGCCACCATTTCCAGGTGGCTCAGACAGATTGTAGTACAAGCCTACGCCTTGAAGGGGCAGGTGCCTCCCTTTCTGGTCACGGCCCACTCCACAAGGACAATCGGAACGTCTTGGGCCTTCCAACACCAAGGTCGCTCAAGTGTGTAAAGCGGTGACTTGGTCGTCTGTCCACACGCTTCCCAAGATCTACAAGGCAGACATCAGTGCATCGGCTGCTGCCTGTTTTAGCCGCAAAGTTTTGCAGGGGGCCGCATAGTTGCAAGTGGGTAAGCAATATTTATTTTTTCCTGGTTTTTGGGTAAAAACAGTACCGTTAAGTTAATGCACTGTTGCATTACATTCCGCAGTTTTTGGTGCAGTTGTGGGTAGTCACTCCTGTTGAGGGAACCCTGGTTTTGTGGTGTTTTTTTCCCCATGCACTGTTTTTTGTGGGTAAAGTTACTAGTTCCCACTTGCCATGGTGGATGAAGTTTTATGCTGTTTTCCCACCCCTTGTTTGGCACTAATTGGAGACGTCCCAATGGCTAAGAGAGGAGCTGTGTCGGTCGGTGAATATAAGAGAAAATGTGATTTTTTTTTTGTACTCACCGCAAAATCCTTCTCTGTAATTCACCGACCGACACCGCACCCGCCCCTCCTTGCTCTCTTTATGTTATACTGCTTGTTGACGCGCTGATGACTACATGGCAGGCTGGAGAATTGTTATCCAAGGGACCGGCCCCTGGGTGGGACTGGAAAATTCTGTGTGTTACATAACATGTAATGCCTAGTATTCTCCTAAAGGTGGGCATAACAACCCAATGGCTAAGAGAGGAGCTGTGTCGGTCTGTGAATTACAGAGAAAAGGTTTTTTCCTGTGAGTACAAAAAAATCAGATTTCTAAAACCTGGCCCAAGTTTTTCATAGCTGAATCAACACAGAAACAAAGATATGGGTATGTTTCAGCATACATGATATTTAGCAGAAAAGAAGACCAGGCACAGAGGAAAAAAAAAAAAAAGAAAAGATCCTTAAATCTAAAAAGGTATAAACTGTAAATGAGCAACCCTATCGCCTACACAGTACTGACCGTTTTACCACTTCAGCCCTGGAAAAATTTACACCCTTAACGATCAGGCCATTTTTGGAGATACAGCACTGCGTCATTGTACCAAAACAAAATTTATGTCCTATTTTCCCACAAATAGAGCCTTCTTTTGGTGGTACTTGATCTGTCTGTTTTTTGCGCTCTAAATTTTTTTTTTCCTGCTATAAAACATCCAAAAAATTTCTTCATCAATTTAGGTCAATTAGCGTATACTGATTTCACAAAAAATTATCACGTCGACAAACTATGGGATAGATTTAGGGACTTTTACTAGTAACGGCGGTGATGAGCAATATTTCGCGGGACTGCGACACTTTGTCAGACAAATTGGACACCAATTGACTTTTTGGAGACCAGTAACACCAATACAGTGATCAGTGCTAAAAATAAAAAAAAATGCACTGACACGATAAATGATACTGGCAGGGAATGGGGTTATCAGGGGCAGAGTTAAATGTGTTACTAAGTGTGCTTTTTAACCGGTCTGCCTTGTTTACATAGGCAGGCCGCCTTTCTGTAATTCCCTTGAATGATTGCAGGTGGCCAATCACAGCGGTCATGCACCCCAGACCAGGAACTGCGAACGTACAGGTACGTTGTTTCACGCAGCCGTAAAGGTAGTGGGCGGACCAGAACTGCTTAACTACTTTCCGACCACCGGCTGTCAAATGACGGCCAGGCGGTGGACCTATTGTGGCGGGAGGGCGTTATATGAAGTCCTCCCGTTTAAACAGGGAATGCGTGCGATCGTGTGCGCGCATTTCTGTTTCCTTGGTGGCGGCGTGCCACGGAGACACCGCTCGCCACCGAAGGTAGTGAGCAGCCATTGTGCATGGCTGTTTAACACGTGATCGGCCGTGACTTCACAGATGGTCACACCCCCACTGTGCATGCACGCGATCACGTCAGTGGCGGCGAGTTCCCCGGGAACACTGCTCGTCACCGACGCTGGTAAACAGCCATTGGCAGGCTGTTTACCCACGTGATCGGTTGTGATCGTTTCACAGCCGATCACTAAAATGTAAACAAACCACGGTAACTAGATGTTACCGGGTTCTCCTCACACACCAATCGTGTGTGAGGAGGAGATTGCAGTAACATCTCGTTACTGCTTACAGTGTACACCAATCACACTGATTGCCGCCCCCCATAAAGAGGACCTGTCACCGCCCCTCATAGTACATGTCACTCACGGCCCATCAGAGAACCAGAGTACCCGTCACCAGGCCATCAGAGTACCCGAGTACCCGTCACCAGCCCATCAGAGTACCCGAGTACCTATTTGCAGCCCATCAGAGTACCAGAGTACCTATTTGCAGCCCATCAGAGTACCCGAGTACCTATTTGCAGCCCATCAGAGTACCAGAGTACCTATTTGCAGCCCATCAGAGTACCCGAGTACCTATTTGCAGCCCATCAGAGTACCCGAGTAACTATTTGCAGCCCATCAGAGTACCTGAGTAACTATTTGCAGCCCATCAGAGTACCCGAGTAACTATTTGCAGCCCATGCCTCATAGAATATATGTTGGGGTGTTTGCTTTCCAAAATGGGGCCATTTTGTGGGTAATTGCACTGTGGTGCTCCAGGACCTTCAAAAGTGTGATAGGTAGGAATGAAATTAGGTGTGTCGTTTATGCTCCTAGAACGCCTGAAGGTACTACTTCAATGTTAGGCCTCTCTATGTGACCAGGCTGTGTAAAGGTCCTACACATGTGGTATTGCCATACTCGGGAGGAGTAGCAGAATGTGTTTTGGGTGTATTTTTTGCTATATACATGCTGTGTTATAAATATCTTATAAATTGACAACTTTGTGTAAAAAAAAAAAAATTACAAAAAACACGTTTTAATTTTTTTCCACATATTTCAAAAGCTTCTGGAAAAAAATGAACCATTCAAAATGCCTCACGGATTATACGTTGGAGTGTTTGCTTTCCAAAATGGGGTCATTTTATGGGAAATTACATTGTCCTGGTACTCCAGGGCCTTCAAAAGTGTAATAGGTGGTTGTGAAATGAAATGCGTCATTTTTTCTCGTAGAACGTCTGAATGTACTACTTCAATGTTGGTGTTCTGTATGTGGCCAGGCTGTGTAAAAGTCTCACATGTGGTATCTCCACACTCGGGAAGAGTAGCAGAATGTATTTTGGGGTGTAATTTGTTGTATGCATATGCGGTGTGTGAGAAAAAAACCTGATATGACAATAAGCTTCATTTTGCAAAGAATTGTGGGAAAAAATTACAACTCAAAAAAACTCACCATGCTACTCAATACCTTGGAATGTCTACTTTCTAAAAAGGGGTCATTTGGGGGGTATTTGTACTTTCCTGACTTGTTAGTGTCTCAAGAAATGAGATACACCTGATGTACTGAAGGCCTGATCAGATGTGATCAATTTTCAGTGATTGGCACCATAGTTTGTAGACCCTATAACTTTCACAAAGACCAAATAATATACACTAATGTGGGTTAATTTTACCAAAGATATGCAGCACTATAGGTTTTGGCCAAAATTTATAAAGAAAAATTACTAATTTGCAAAAATTTATGACAAAGAAATTATCTTTGGTAAAAATAACCCACATTAGTGTATATTATTTGGTCTTTGTGTATTGAGGTGTATTGAGGTGTATTGTGTATTGAGGTGTATTGTGTATTGAGGTGGTTAAACAACCCAATAGAAAAATAAGGTATGAAATATGTAATTTCCCCATTTTACCATGAAGAGGTAGGATCACAAATGATATGAACCAAAAGACATCAGATGGTTAAAAAAAATAAAGTTAGGTTCATTGGTTGACAACAAAGTATAAAACTATAATAGTATAACAATTTTTTTACAGAATAAATGGAGCCCCTGTTGTGGGATAGATTGTGAGGCCCCCAATCCCCATAGAGAAGCTGCAGATGGATAGGATCAACTGCTCCCTAGTCCCATGTCCTGAAGAGCCCCCCCTCCCATATGACAAGTGGTAAAACTACTTCCGCACCAAGGAAGCCCCACCTACAGATACTACAGTAGCTACACAACCCATACCGCTGCCACTTTCCCTTTGCAGTTTGCTTCTCCTACAAAGGATCCTCGTACCACTGCAAATCGTCTGAGGACCTACACAAGCCTCACATTCTATCCCATGACAGGGGCACCCCTGTATTAATGCTCTAACAAAGGTCAGCAAGCATTTCCAAAGGCCCGGGGCCTAAAAGGGGCCGGGTTAAGATACCAACTCACGGATGATGGAAAAGTTTTCAGTGTTTTGCCTTGCGTCTAATTCAGAAAGGCGAAGACCTGGAACTGTGGTCTGTATCCTTGTCCCCTTAGCCTCTTAGGGGCGAGTCAGAAGAGGATCTGCTGAGTCTTAGCCTGTTGTGATGTGTACGCGGCCTTGCATCAGAATGGGCGTTGATCCAGAGTTCTGATTGCAGGAAGGAACTGTACCAATCTGATAGCCACCCTTGGGATTCCTAGGGTGTCACAGAAGGCCTGAAGTTCCGCCGGTGTTCGCAAGAAAGACAAAAGTTGTCCCACCATGGCTGTTAAACAGAAGGGGAATTTCCAACAATACACAATATGCCTGTCACGCAGAACGGTGAGAGGAGGGTGTAGAGATGCTGGAGAGTAACGGCGGACAGATCTTTAAAGATTTGTATGAGTACCCCATCATGATTAAGTTGCCCATGAGTACATGCTAGGCATAGCATATCTTTTTTGTGTATAAAGATGACGAAGCAGCATTACAGTGTCCTTGGGAGGGTCAGTGTCTTGCCCTCAAGGTCTGAGTGCCCTGTGACACCTTTCCATCTCCACGGGTGCCAAGGTGGCGGTTCATATCAATTAGGTGCTGGGAATAAATAGTGGTTCTCTGTACCTGCTGGAGAGGTGTGCCAAGATTTAGGACCGCAGACTCAATGTGCTCCAAGCGAGAAGCCACTGCTCTCAGATCTGTTTAAAAAACTAAGATCGCTGCTGACAGCGTGTTTTTACTGTCCAGTACCACTAGCTTTAAGTCAGCTAAGCTGGGAAGCGGTGAAGGGCCAGACTGTCAGCCCCTGCTGCTCCTGTGTTATCCGATGAGACAGCATGGCTCCCTGCAACATGATTTGAGGCCTGAGAGTGTTTGCTGGGTGTGGAATAGAGCTGGAATATTCCAGCTTAACTGTGTGCCAGTGTCCATTTGTGATCGGGTGCCCGAGGAGCTTCTTCCAGGCATGTTCTCTGTCCAAAAAGTGTGCGCTCTCACTAATGGTAAGCTGAATCAAGCCCTAGGTGTCGGAGCTCACCACTTAGGCTGCCATCACAACCCGGTGCAAGGCCACGCCTCCACATCCAAGAATTCTATTCACTTTCCCACTGCCTAGCCACACAGTTTACTCACTTTGCAATCTGAAATAAGTACCCCCAATTTTTTTGCTTCTGTAGAACTGCCTAACAGTACTCCCAATGTTTTACTCGCTCATGGGATTTTTCTTCCCTTGGTGCATTATTTTACATTTAGAAACATTGAACCGCAGTCTTCACTGCTTTGTCCAATGTTTCAGCCATGCCAAATCACGTTCCATGTTACAGACACGGAACATGATTTGGCATTGCTTGAAGATTGGGAATGATCACTGACTGCATTCTTTCAGGAAAGGAAGGGGGCTGGAAAAACACATTTAATATCCCGTATTTATAGCCGAGACGTATATTAGAAGAACCATTAAAAACTGGTCAATTTAATAAGAAGTATATCTGTTTTAGTTTCTTTTTATTCTCTGTTGAAAAGGTTTAACAGCCGGGGGGCGTGGTGTGGAGATGAGACGCGCGGTGAACCTCTGGGCTTTGGGGAGGCTGAGCCGACCAGTGCAGAGCTGTAGTGAGACGTGAGGCGGTCCTCCCACTTCCTGAATCCAGGCTCCTTCCGCCCACGTGACTGGAGCTGGACATGGCGGCATGTCGCCACACTGTCCCGCAATCTAGCGGTAAGGGGAAACCTCAGACGGGACAGCAGACAGGTGGTATGAGAGCATACTTGTCCCCTCAGAGCGCGGAGCAAGGAAAAGCAGCCCTGAAAGGACTAGAGCCAGACCTGAAAGACACTGGATCTCCGGAATGCAAGTTCAGCCAAGGAAGGCTCAGGTATGAAAAAAATGTTAATGAAGGGTCAAGGCCCGCCGGGATTTGAAAGAAGCTTAACAAGTCTAACACTGGCTGGAGATGGACTGATTGGAGTGCTGGGGATGGAGGAGCAGGATGGCTTGGCTGGGAGGGAGAAGCATACGAATACAGCCGGGGTCTGTAAAGTAACCTACCAAGGTACAGAGACTGAGTCTACTAAAGAAGCCCAGTGGCAGTATGGGACACAGGATATCCCGGGAGAAGGGACTAAAAGGGTGAGAAAGGTAGCACATTAAAAGAAAATAAACGAGGGGCGGACTGTGAGGGGAGTCTGACCCACGATAAGTCCCCAGAAGGATCCCCAGGAAGGGATATAAGCAAACACCACAAGCTATATTACAACCCACAACACTGGTACAGAGTTCCTCATTAGAGCAAATAGTGTCCCAATCAGAGGTAATAGGGGTGACAATGAATAAAGAACTAAAGGAATTACTGAGAACTCGTCCTACAAAAACGGATATACAAGCATTAATTGCAGCTGTAGAGCTATCTTGTAAACAAATGATGGATGGATTAAGAGAGGATATAGTAGCCCTGGGACAGAGCGGAAGAGGTGGAGACAGACCAAGATGGCATTAAACTGGCAGTCTCGGATGCACAAGAGATGGTAAAACATCATGAGGGATTAATAAACTCACTACTAGATCAATTGGACGATCAAGAAAATAGGGATCGAAGGCAAAACATCCGTATAAGAGGCCTGGCCAAGGATTAAGGGGGTGCGGACCTATTACAGACAGTGACAGAATTGTTTAACCAGATGCTGGGGCCTTTGACAACAGAAAAGGTGGAAAATAGACAGGATACATCAGTCCCTGTCTCAATCCTTCCAGAGTACGGACAGACCCCGAGGCATCATATGCAAATTACATAAGTACACTATGAAATAAGCAATTATGAAAGTAGCCCGTAACAATTCTAATATAGAATTTGAAGGCTGCCAGATCTCCCTATTTCCAGACCTATCATACCACACACTTATGCAACGTAGGACTGTCCGGCCCCTATCGCGGAGGTGAAATATAGGTGGAGCTTCCCTTTTCGGATAACGGCCTCGCGAAACGGAAAGACAGCAGTCCTCAGGACGAAACTTGATTTAAAGAATTTTACTGAGATATTAGGCCTACCAGCAGTGGACTTTGCAGATTGGAGACTGAATAGTATTAAATCCCCTATGCAGCGCCCGGAGCAATGGAATCAAGTATCTAGGAGAGGAGGAGGGAGGAAGATACGATAAAAGATGGAAATGGACGTTGGCAGAGAATAAATAAGGGAGTGGGGGAGGATTGGGGGGGGGGGGGGGGTAGGTTGGGGCCGGAGTATGAGGGAAATATGGGGGGGGGGTGGTAGGCAGGATGGGGGGAATGGGGGAATTACCTTTATAAGTATTATATTTCCTAAAAATGGAAAGGGATCCCTCCCTTCTGCCCTGCACCCTGACTAGTGTGCTACCGGTGTTATCTGCCTGTTCCCATCCCCCTTTCTTTTTTTTTTCTTTTTTTCTCTTTGGTTGTATGTACCTCCCAGTCTCTCTCTTCTAGCAAGTATTAATTTTTTTTTTTTTTGGTTGCTCTGTATTGGTGGGTGGCACCTCCCAGGGGCTCGGGGGGACACCGGGGTTATCACCCACACCGATGGTTATGTTGCCCCCAATAGGATGGTCTCAAGAAGGGAGACCTCTAATTCCGCATGTAGGCAGGAAGGAGGTGAAATTCAGGGGTGGGCAGTATACTCACCCAGGGAGGGTTCCCCCGATTAGTGGGGGGTATTTGGGTAAAATAAGTACATCCAGGAGGGGGAGGGGGGTGGAGGGGTTTTAGGTAGGGTTTTTTTTTTTCTCTCTCTCTCTCTCCTCCGTCTCTCTCTCCCCTGCCCTTGGTACCTTGATGCCAGGTATGACCAGAAGAAGTCAACAGAGGGGGGGCAGGAGGAGGAAGGTGAAGGGAGATGGAGGATGTCAGGATAAGATCTTATAATGTAAGGGGACTGGGCTCCCCATGTAAAAGGGGTAGGCTCTGGTGCGAGCTGCGCTCCCTGGGAACAGAGATTGTGTTCCTTCAGGAGACGCACTTCGCGACAGGAGCAACCCAACGATTGCCATGTTCATTGTTTAGTCAGTGGCACCATGCGACTTCCCCTATTAAGGGAGCAAGAGGAGTTTCAATAGTGTTCCATAAGCAATGCCCTTTTTCTTGTATGGAAGTAGAAGCAGATCCAGAGGGACGTTATCCGTTTGTGAAGGGGAAAATTTATGGGCAGTGCTGTACATTTGCAACAATCTATGCCCCTAATAATCGCACGGTGGATTTTATATCAAAAACATTGAAAAAATTAGGGAAGTTTAGGGAGGCGATAATATTAGGAGATTTTAACCTCACATTAGATCTTGAGATGGACACATCTGGAAAAACACCATTATCATTTAGAGCACAGAGACACTTAAAGAATTTAAGAATGTTACATTTGGTAGATAGTTGGCGGACACTACATGCACGAGAGAAAGATTTTAGTTATTATTCTAAGACACATAACACATACTCACGGATAGACCTATTTATGATAGATCAGTTTGATCTACATAGGGTACAATCCTCTAAAATTAGATTAATCACGATCTCAGATCACGCTCCAATAGAAATAAGTACGAGGATGAGAACGGTAGGGAGTAAAGGGAAAACATGGCGTTTAAATGAAAATATATTGGATGATAAAAGAGTTTTTGAAAAATGATATAAGGTTAATTGATTATTTTGTAGACAATGTTCCAGGTGATGTGTCCGATCAGGTGGTGTGGGAGGCCCATAAGGCAGTAATGAGGGGGGAATTGATTGCGCAGGGCTCATACATAAAAAAGGAACGGCAAAAGGAAATAGAGGAACTTTTAGAAGAAATACATCAATTAGAAATCAAACCTAAAAATAATCTACAACGTGTAGAGGCGAATAGATTGGAGGAATTACGATTGAAATTAGTCCAATGCCTAGATCTAAAAGTGAAAAATAAGCAAAGGTATTATGCACACCGTTTTTAAGGGAGGGAGTAAAGGAAGAAAGTTACTAGCTAGACAGTTAAAGAGACAAGAATTAAAGCATGTCCATAATTTGGTAGTGAATAAGAAACAAATAATAGATACCCAGAAAATTACAGCAGAATTTCAGAAGTATTACAAGTTGTTGTATAATATAGAACCGAGCCCAGTGAGGAACGGGGAGGGGGGGATTAGAGGAAAGGGGAAAAAAAAATTGAGAATATTTAAGAGCAGCGGAACTGCCTACTATCCCGAAAAAAGCATTGGAGGAAATGGAACAAATAATTACGGAAGAGGAGCTAAATAGGGTGATAATGAACTTAGCGTTAGGGAAGAGTCCAGGACCGGATGGTTTCACAAATGTATATTATAAAAGATTCCTGCCAATCTTAAGCCGCCCCCTATGTAATTACTTTAATGCAATTAAAATATCTAACCCCTTATCACCTGAGGCGCTATTGGCATATATAACAGTATTGCCAAAGGGGGAGGAAGGACCCCCAACACTGTGCGAACTACAGGCCCATCTCCCTGTTGAACTCGGACACGAAGATCCTATCTAAAATACTGGCCCTTCGAATGCAAGAACAGGTAGCAAAAATAGCCCATTTGGACCAGACAGGATTTATAAAGGGTCGTGAAACTAGAGACAATACCATCAGAGCCTTACACATTTTGCATTGAGCACAAAATGGACCGGATAAAATACCGAGGGTAGTATTGTCGATGGACGCCAAGAAGGCGTTTGATCGAGTTAATTGGGTCTTTATGTCCGAGGTCCTGAGGGAGGTGGGACTAGAAGAGCGTATGATGGGATGGGTGATGGCATTATATAATAGCCTCAAAGCAAGGATTAAGGTGAATGGGGGGTTGTCAGAGTATGTTAATATAAAGAACGGGACCAGACAAGGGTGTCCTCTTTCGCCTATGTTGTTTGCTTTAGTTCTCGAACCTTTTTTATGTATGATTAGGAGGAATGGGGGAGTCACGGGGATTCGGATTGGGGCAGTGGAGCACAAGGTCCCCGCATATGTGGATGACCTTCTGTTCTATCCCTCCAATCCTAAGGATTCACTAAGAGAGTTGATGCAAGAGGTGAAGAGGTGGACAGATTTGGTGATCTGTCCAATTTTAAAATAAATTTTGGGAAATCACACATGATGCCAATTCATGTTCCTAGTAAGATGAGATCCTACATACAATCAAATTCCCCCTTTATCTGGAGTCCAGAATCATTGGTATATTTGGGGATACATATAGCGCCTAATTTAAAAAAAATTATACGAACTAAATTATGACCCCCTATTAAAAAAAAAGTAATAAAAGACCTACAGACTTGGAAGAGCCTTTCTCTGACGTGGTTTGGAAGAGTGAATGTTATTAAAATGAATGTGCTGCCAAGAATTAATTTATGTATTATCAACAGTACCTGTGTCACTCCCACAGTCCTTTTTTTACGCAAGTGAGAAAGGCCCTTACAAACTGTGTGGGGGAATAAACACCCTAGGGTGTCATATGACACACTATGGAGATCAAAACTGGAGGGAGGGCTTGGATTACCAGATATAAATATATATTATAAAGCGGTGGCTCTAGCAAGAATAATGAATTGGCGTCATGATTCCTCAAATAGAATATGGGTGAATTTGGAAAAAACAAAAGCGGGTAGGAAGTTAGAGGGGGCCCCGTGGATACCAACTGTGAATAGAGGGTTATCAGAGTGGACATCACCATTAACCAAGTCAACATTATCAATATGGGATAAGTTGAATATTCAGGGCAAGTTTGCCCCTATGATATCCCCTCTAACACCAATAGAAGGATACCCTTGGTTCTGTCCAGGGGAAGATGGGAGGAATTTAGGGAGTTGGAATAGAGAGGGAGGGGCCACATGTGCTAGAATAGCCCCAAAGGGTGTGGTGGTACCCATAACAGAATTGGTATCGACATGGGGGGAAATTCCAATGGCCACAGAGGTATTTCCAAACAACAGATTTTTTTTTAATAAAAGGAAAAACATGATGAGGCCACTGGACTCTATTACCACGTTTGAATCATGGTGTATAAATAATCCTGAGGCTAAACATGGATTATATAGGATGTATAAACTGATACTTAAGACGATGAACAGGACAATACCTTATTATATAAGAGAATGGGAGAGAGAAATTGGGCAGAAATTTACGACAGCACAAATGCAAAGGATGATAAAAGTAACACATGGCTCCTCTATTAGCTCCCAAATTCAGGAGATGGCATATACATTTTTAATCAGATGGTATCGTACCCCAGCACGTTTAATACAGATGTTTCCGAAAGCGGATGCAAGATGCTGGAGGGGATGTGTGCAGAAAGGCACATATCTCCATATTTGGTCGACGTGCCCCAAGATTGAAAAATTCTGGGAGGCAGTGGCCCCGTGGATCAAGAGGTTGACTCTGAAACCTATAGAATTTCCGATTGATCATTTTCTGTTCCACAGGATGCCATTAGCAAGTAAAGTCTATAAAAGAAGCATCACACCACATCTATTGAACGCAGCTAAGGTACTGATACCTAGGTTCTGGAAGCAGACCAAATGCCCCACAGTATTAGAATGGAAAAAGGAAGTAGAAAGAATAATGGGAGCTGAGAAATGGTTACACATGATTAGAAATAAACAAGATGATTTTAATTATATTTGGGAAGGTTGGAAAGAGTACTCAACGGAGAGAAAAATAGGGAGCGGGGGGAGGGGGGGGAAGGGGAAGAGAGAACTATTACAATTAAAATGTGGGTTTGTTTTTTTTTTTCTTCTTCAGGGATGTACATGGGTAAAGGGATAAAGAAAATGGAAAGAATGTATATTGTATTAATGGATATGATTAAAGAAAACAAATAAAAAGTGAAAAAAAAGAAAAGAAAAGGTTTAACAGGTTTTGGTAAGGCATGATATTTTTGTAGGACATTGAAACTAAGCCACAAGAGTTTGTTTTTTGGTTGGTACGTTTTTAATTTTTGTGGGAATTTACCAGAAGTAACCTAATTTTTGCCAAGAGTGAAACCAATCTTGCAGATAGACCAGAGTTTGTGTGGTCTGTGATCTGGGTTAAAACCACTTTAAATTGAAAAAGGTTTACTTTTTTAACTGCTTCCTGACCAGCTGCCCCAGTTATACTGTGGCAGGATGGCTCCCCTGAGTGGGCCATTGTAGCTGTACGTCGGCTCTTTAACCACTTCAATACCGGGCACTTATACACCTTCCTGCCCAGACGAACTTTGAGATTTCAGCTTTGTCGCACTTTGAATGACAATTGTGCGGTCATGCTACACCGTACCAAAGCTACATTTTTATCATTTTGTTCCCACAAATAGAGCTTTCTTTTGGTGGTATTTGATCACCTCTGGGATTTTTATTTTCTGCTAATTAAAAAAAGACCTAAAGTTTTGAAAAAAAAAAAAAAACTTTTGTTTCAGTTACAAAACTTTGTAAATAAGCAAGTTTTCTCCTTCAACGATGGGCACTGACAGGGCCGCAGTGACTGGCACTGATAAGGCAGCACTGATGGGCACCAATGATGTGGCATCAATGAAGTGGCATCAATGAAGTGGCACTGATACGCGGCACGGATGGGCACTGTAGTGTACAGTATTGTATAGGGATGGATGCCAATCAGTGCCAAACAATGCATGCCAATCAGTGATGCCCATTGTGGGCACTGATTGGCATCCATTATGGACACTGACTGGCATCCCTGGTGGTCTAGGGGGCATACCTGTTGCTGGGCATCCCTGGTGGTCCAGTGAGGGCATCCTCGGGGGGGGCTGTGCTGATAATCGATCAGCACAGACCCCCCTGTCAAAGGAGCAGCCGATCGGCTCTCCTCTACTCGCGTCTGACAGACACGAGTGAGGAAAAGCTGATGACCGGCTCTTCCTATTTACACTGTGATCAGCCGTGATTGGACACGGCTGATCACGTGGTAAAGAGTCTCCGTCAGAGACTCTTTACCGAGATCGTAGTTGCTAGGTGTCAGACTGACACCCCGCAACAACGATCACCGCGATGCGCTCCCCCGGGGGCGCGCAGCGGCTTAATATCCTGATCACGTCATATGACGTACGGTCAGGATATTAAAACCACTTTGCCACCATCATTTTGCTATATGGCGGGCGGCAAGTGGTTAAGATGCTCTAGCAGGCACACCCACAGCGTGCGCCCAGAGTCGAAGTACCAGTTGTCAGGGGAGAGGACTAAGTAGGAACAACGATCTGTCTTCCCCTCTAGTCAGCCACATTCCCCCCCTAGTTAGAACACATCTAGGGAACACAGTTAACCTCTTGCTCGCCCCCTAGTGTTAACCCTTTTCCTGCCAGTGACATTTGCACAGTAATCAATGACTCTTACTGCGATATTTTTAACCAAAAATATGTAGAACACATTGGACTAAACCGAGGAAGACATTTTTTTTTAAATTTGAGGGATATTAAAGCAAAAAAGTAAATCGTTTTTTTTTTTTCAAAATTACCACTCTTAGTTTATAGCGCAATATATTATATATTATATATATATATATATATATATATATATATATATATATATTGATCAAAATACCAAACGAAAGCTCATCTGTTGGGAAAAAGAAACGCCAATTTTGTACAATGTCGTACAACCATGCAATTGTCAGTTAAAATGACGCAGTCCTGGATCACAAAAAAATGGCCTAATCATTAAGGGGCCAAATCTTCCGTGGCTGAAGTGGTTAAAACAAATAAGCTATACTTGCCTGTCTTGTGCAAGTGTTTGGCACAGAGCAGCCCCGATTCTTCTCATCTGGGCCCTGACAGCTCCTCTTCATCAGGTGCCCCCCCATGAAGAACTGATTTTCACGGAGGCACCTGTGCAAGTGCGCTCACGAGTCATGCTTCTGCATCCATTGACACACGCTATTTACTGTACACATGGTATCTCAGCACTATTGTCTCCTCCCTCTATTGTGTTTCGGGTTTAGACACACTATGTAGGATAGGTGTCTCCACATTGAATATAGCTTACAAAGTGTGCAGACTAACTGTTGGTAATGGCCATGTCCAATTAAAATGTTTTGTAGTATCTTATACTTGAACATAAGCACAATGAATTTGCCAGTGATGGTACATTTAAAAGAATCTCCTTGGGGGGGCGCGGCCTGGGCATGGAGAGATAGAGACGTGCACTTCTTGAGCTCCCAACCGTCTCACCTAATCTGATGACTTTAGCTGATTAGACACAATATGTACACATCGAGAAAATGATCCACGCAGAGGAAAAAGTAGACCCACGGCTCAAACTCCACAACTGGGGGAGACTGAATGGCTTTTTCAGCTTTCCAAACAAACCTCACCGGGACCCAAGATGGCGGCTGCACATGGCAACATGGAGGGTAACCGTGCTGCCTGTCACTCACCGGACTTTGGCATGGAGACCTCTCAAGCGGACCCTTATCTCGGCACTCCCCCGGATCTCCACCGGGATGCCTTGGAGAACTCGCGGGTAGCCTCACAGACACTCCAGGTGGATGCAGAGCTGCGTTCTTTATTACAAGCTCTCCCCACTAAAGCGGATATCGCGACCCTCATAGGCACGGTGAAGGCTGCCCACCACAAAGAAACAGCCCTTGTGCGAACGGAGGTAAAGGATCTTACCGCTAGAGTCACGAATGGCGAGACTTCACTGTCGGCTCTAGAGCGTCGAATGGCGGTGATGGAGGAGACCCAGAACATCCAGGCGGAAGCGCTGATAGCAGCTGCGGCTTGAAGAAATGAAGGACCGCAGTCGCAGGAACAACCTGCGATTGCGGGGACTGCCAGAGGCGACAGGCTCGGAGGACCTGGCGGACGCAGCCACAGCGATCTCCTGCAGAATACCGGGTGTTGAATTGCCGACCCGCCTGGAATACAATAGGATCCACAGGGCATTGGGCCTGAAGTCCGCCGATCCTGCCAGGCCGCGAGATGTAGTCTGCAGACTCCACCATTACAGACACAAGGACATCCTGCGGAGATCCTGGGAGGCTAATGCCCTGGATTCGATAGTGGGGCTGTTAAAATCCTCCCGGATCTCTCCCGCGCCACCCTGCACAGACGTGCTCTACTGAAGCCGTTTTTGGAACTAGCCCACTGCAGAGGAGCAACGTACCGCTGGGGCTATCCATTGTCGGTCACGTTCCGGAACGACCAGCGGTCCTTTACCCTCCGCAACCCAGAATCACTGCCTGATCTCTTTGCCTTCCTGGGCGCAGACCCTATTGCAGTACCAAACTGGCTAGCCCTTTTGCCCCGAGCTCAAGGATCTGATGTGGATATGCCACCCAGGCAGCAACGGAGCCGCCGCAGACCCAGAGCGCCTTCGCAGGAGGATTCCCAGGAGCCGTAAAATGTAGCCTGCAGCCTTATATCCTCCCGCTGGAGTTACTGACCATTGGATAATCCCTGGTAGTTATGCCTGCTTGCACCACGGACTTGGCTTGACTGTCTCCCCCTGTCCGATTCCCGGTAACACTGCCCTGGATGGTTTCCCTCCACAGTGCAGCTGTGAACGCAGCAGCCCTGCCCAGAACGGTTTCCCTTCTTGTTAACCCAGCAGGGGACCCACCGGGAGTCGCCACGCCACCACTCTTGCCTGGACTGCTACTCAGCTAACACCCGGCTGGCCCTATTGCCCTCACAAGGACGTCCTATCCCAGCAGGCAAAATGGATCCCTCCAGACTTCACTGCGGGTCTACTCTATGCTGTCCGGTTGCCTGGCCTTAAAGAGGAAGTAACCCCTGATGAGTTTACTTCCTCTTTCATTCCCTGCAAAGGCAAAGCATAATGGACTACTATAGTAGCCCATTATGTGTCACTTACCTGACACAGGAGCCAGCGAAGTTGCCGCTGTCCCCTGTAGTCCGCCGCATCCATCTTGTTGGTGGGGTCTCGCAGCTCTGCCGCTGTCATTCTGCGAAGCCGCGATGACGTCACTCCCGTGCATGCGCACGGGAGTCGACACGCACGGCAGCTCCGTCGCTGAGAATTCCGCGCTCAGTGCGCCTGCGTGCCGCTGTCTACGGCGCATGCGCCGTAGACAGCGGTGCCCGTTTTCGGGCAAATATCTCCTAAACCATATAGGTTTAGGAGATATTGCTTGGACCTACAGGTAAGCCTTAATCTAGGCTTACCTGTAGGTCAAAGTTGGTTGTAAGGGTTTACAACCACTTTAAGCACTCACTCCGGTTCCTCTAAAGACCCTGGGGTTGGCGATGCCCCACAGATTCGGGACAGTGTCTTGCCTTCCGAAGCCTCCACTGCCTATGGGGATGTGAGCGGACACAGACCCCACTGCGGCGACGGAGAGCCGAGACCCCCAACCCCTGGCAATTCCAACCCAGAGGACTGCCCCAGGTAAGCCTGTCTCACCCAGATGTACACTGAATTTACCATGAGGGACCGGACACACCGGCTACTTGGCTGTGAGTGAAGAGGCCTGGACATGTAATTTAAGGTACCTGACTCTGGGGGATACTGGCAGACCTGTCGGAACTTTTCTATTTGCTGCTGTCTGGCCATGCCGGCGCCTCCCAGAGTCGGGGGGACTGCAGACTCTGAGGGGGGGAGAAGTTGGAGTGGTGGGGGTCTCCCCCCCCCTTTTTCCCTACCGCGTGTTAATGTATTGATTCGTTGCAAGGGTTTTGATGGAGGAGATGCGGGGGGATTCTTCCGGGAATGTTTAATATAAGGGGACCTTCTGAGTACATACCGGAGATGACAAACTGGGCCCCCAATCTTAGTGAGCGACATCCGCTCTGAGTGGAGATGGACCGCCGGTGGTGGTGGGGGAGGGGGGACAACCGGAGAGGTCACAGTCTGCAGGCAGAAACTGTCTACGTTACATGGGTCATAGGCATGGCTGCTCAGGGTTTATTGCACTTATGTTTACCGATTTATCTTTTCCTTAAAGTTTTTTGTTTCTTTGTTATTGGATTGGAGGTGTGCACATTGCACCAGATGTTTTTAGAGGTGAGAGGCAGGGGAGCTCGCACTTCCGACCCTTGCCTTACTCACCCCCCCCCCCCCCCCCAATAGGCTAGCATGCCTTGCTAGGGGGCACGGTTTAGCCCCGAGGCACTATAGCCCAATCCTCTACAACTGTTCTTTTACTCTCTCTCTCTCTCTCACCACTCCCTACACCCCCCCTTTCCCCCCCCCCCCCCATACCCACCCTCCCTCCCTCTTTCCCTTCCCCCACCCGCTCCCCTTTTGGTTTAACCATGGCATTGCAACATCTCAAATTATCACTTAATGGGAAGGGCTTAATACACCAGAAAAAAGATGTATCCTGCTAGATGACCTAAAAACGTCTCACGCTGACATTGCTTTTATCCAGGAAACACATTTTAAACCCAATGCACTACCATATCTACGCAACAGACATTACCCGTTGACATACCACTCTGTTAACCCATTAGCTAAATCAAAGGGAGTCTCCATAGTGATATCAGGCAGAATCCCGTGGCACTGCCAAGGCTCCTTGATAGATCCCTCTGGACGGTATGTTTTTCTGAAGGGCCTTATTGGCACTGTCCAAGTGACCTTGGCGACCATATATGCCCCTAATGAGCTTCAGGCCACATTTTTAGAGCAAACTATGGAAAAACGTCAGGATTTTAGGGCAGAACAACTGCTGCTGGGAGGAGACTTTAACGCCCCATTGATCCCTTCCGTGGACACTTCGACGGGCAAGACTTACCTGCCGGCGAACCAGCCTAAGCGGTTTGCAAAGACATTACATAACTCACAACTTATCGATGTCTGGCGGCTACAACATTCCGGGGAACGAGATTGCACGTTCTACTCGCCTATGCACAAGGTTTACACCAGAATTGACTATTTCCTGATCCCCCACTCCCAGCTACACGTGGAGGAGAGTACCTCCATAGGAAATAGGACGTGGTCAGACCACGCGCCAATATTCCTGACTCACAAGCTGACGTATCCTCCTCCACGTACAAATTTTGGCGCCTTAATGAAAGCTTGCTGCAAACTCCAGAGGTGTCTGAGGAAGTGCTTGCGACCTTGCACCACTATTTCCAGGAAAACAATCTACCTGACTGAGCCGGGGGTTCTGTGGGAGGCCTACAAGACGGTAGTGAGAGGGATCCTTATTAAGCACGGCGCCCGGATTAAAAGAACGCACTAAACAACTTGACCAATTATTAGAGAAACTGCACGCTATTGAGGCTAGACACAAACACACCCCCACGCAGTCCTCTGAAGCTGACCTGAGGAACACCAGGAAACAGATCACGGACATTCTCCACTATAGGGCTAAGGCGACCATACAGTTCTGTCGCAAGACGACTTATGAAGCAGGAGATAAATGTGGGAAACTTAGCAAGACTGGTTATGGAAAACAAACTCTTGACATACATACCTCATCACCACGGCGGGAGGCCCGGAAAGTTACTATGCCCACAAGCATCACACAAGAATTTAGTAACTTCTACTCCAGGTTATACAACCTCCCAGCAACGTCACCATCCCAAACAGATATGTCCGCTTACATTACGTCGTCCCAACTACCCTCCCTCACACCAGAAGCCCGAGAGGAACTAGATTCCCCCGATAACTTTACTGGAAATCCAAAGAATCATAGGGACGATGACGCCAGGGAAGGCCCTGGGACCTGACGGATATACCCTGCAATATTATAAAAAGCTATCCGCAATACTAGGACAACACATGCTTAAGTGGTTTAATGCAATAGGAACCGGCGGTGGATTTGCTAGAGATTCCCTGAGCGCCCATATATCGGTAATTCATAAGGAAGGGAAGGACCCAGCGTCTTGTGGTAGCTATAGGCCGATATCTCTTCTGAATGTAGACCTCAAAATCTATACTAAGATCTTAGCTTAGTTGGCAAACCACCTCGTACAACTGATACACCTTGATCAGGTAGGCTTTATCCCCTCTAGGGAAGCACGGGATAGAACCATGAAGGTGCTAAACCTGCTACATGTTGTGAGAACCGCGAGCACTCCATGTGCCCTGTTAAATACCGATGCCGAAAAGGCCTTTGACCGGGTGAGCTGGTCGTTCGTGTTCGCGGTTCTCCGAAATGTAGGTCTGGGAGAAAGAATGATTAATAGGATAGCTGGAATATATTCTAACCCAACGGCCCAAGTGAAAGCCAATGGGATCCTGTCGGAGCCCTTCCCGATAACTAACGGGACGAGACAGGGATGCCCCGTCCTCTCTCCTGTTTGCATTATCCTTGGAACCTTTCTTGGTCACGGTCAGATGGAACCCCAATATACAAGGGGTGACTGTCGGGCGGTCACAACACAAGATCTTGGCTTACGCCGTTGACATGCTCTTTACGCTAACCAACCCAGGAGTGTCGCCTCCGAACCTGATCAGAGAATTTGAAACTTATGGGAAATTATCTAACCTGAAGATAAACTTCTCCAAATCAGAGGCTATGGGACTATCAATACCGCCACGTATACTTCCTACTCTACAATTTAATTTCCAGTTCAGATGGACATGCGCCACCCTGACTTATCTAGGGACTAACATCCCGCCCGACCCTTCATGCCTATATGAGCGCAATTTCTCCCCTTTGTTGGCAAAGGTGAAGTCGCTTTTAGACTCATGGCACAAGGACTCACTCCTGGTAACTTGCTGAAAATGAGCATACTGCCAAAATGTTTGTATCTCTTCCAAGCCCTGCCGATTGAAATACCACCTGCATATTTTAAACAGGTACAAGCTCTGTTCACCCGCTTTGTCTGGGCACAAAAGCAACCGCGGACACCACGCTCCCAACTCTCCTTGCTGAAACATTGTGGAGGGTTGGCGCTACCAGATATAAAAAAATAAAAATACTATCAAGCCATCCATTTGGGTAGGATTGTTGACTGGAGTCACGACCTTGCCACACAATTTCAGACATTGCAGGACTCTAACCTTACCACAGCCTCAGTTTGTAACGCGTGATAGCTGGCCTACCATACCAGATTTTATGGACCCTACAGGTCCTTATCGACTGGATTTTTGGAATGCTGTACATTTACACCACTTTCTTCAGTCAATTTCGAATCCAAAAACACGCTAGACCTGTGACCATGTTTGAGGAATACTGCTCGGACACAGAACCAGTAACGCGGGTACTTTCCAAAATGTACTCATTGATAAATACACCGGCCCAACAACCACGCATTGCAAAATGGGAAGTGGATCTAGGTCGTACTTTCACGCCAACTCAACTTCATAACATATTACGGTTCTCTCTCAAGTCCTCGATATGCACACAAAAAAAAGGAGACGAATTACAAAATTCTTATGAGGTGGTACTTAACACCTAGTCGCCTACACCTTATCTTCCCTGATACACCAGAGTACTGCCGGCGCTGTTGAGAAGATAAGGGCACAATGCTACACATCTTCTGGTCCTGAACCAGACTGACAGTTCTGGACAGCGGTTCGGACCATATCCCAAAAATTTACAGAGTGGCAGATCCCGAATGACCCGGCGTTCTTCCTGCTGCATGTCTCGACTTTGTCCCCCAGGAAATACAAGCAGTCACTACTGCACCACCTAACGAATGCAGCCAAGTCCTGCATCCCCCTACTCTTGAAACAAACCCCGCCAACCACAACAATGTGGTTACAGAAGGTGGAAAATATCAATAAAATGGAAGATCTGATACTGACAGCCCAAAACAGGCAAGACGCCTATAGAAAGGCTTGGTCTCTGGAATATGTTCACGTACTCGGAAGAGGGCAAAGCCCTCTTCGGAACCTGAGCTACCGTTTAACGGCACATAGATGGCAGCAAATGGAATGCCACCCCCTCCCCCCCCTTTTACCCTTGCTCCCCATCCATCCATTCCCTCCCCTACCCCCTCCACCTTCCCTCCTCTTCTGTCCCCACTCTCTTCTATTCTTATCTTGCTTTATCTATTTTCCGATTCTGTCCCGGTCGTAGCCCCAAACCCGCCTGCCTCGACCTCCCGGCAAGATGTTTAGGGCTTCAGAATAACTGATAGCCATAGCGGAGTTCTGATTTCCCTACTAGTTTGATCTGATGAGGCAATATACACACGACTAGATAACCCTTCACGACAAACTGGATTGTTATGCCATGCAACAATTTTGACTGTAATGTATGTTTGGGAGGCTGTGACCTTCACTGTTTCAGTTAATAATGTATTCCTTGGGACTCTACCCCACGTATGTAAAAGTAATAAAAATTATATTTGCAAAAAAGAAGAATCTCCTTGGCCTATGTCCAGGAGCTGTTTGAAGAACAAGTAAACAACCAAAAATAATAAAAAACGTAAGGCCTCTTGTAGACTGCTGTTTCTAAACGGACGGTTAGGAGCAGTTTGGCATTTTCTTCAACTGCTCCTGAACTCTTATCTGTTATCTTATCAGTACATGCACACAGGTTCATTTCATTTATAGTTGTTTCCTGGCAGTTGTGTTAAGGCTTTTTATGGAACACAAAAAGAAGGCGTTCAGGAGCTGTGTTTAGAGGCATTTCAAATGTCAAACGTGGCTAAACATGGTAACTCGTGTTTCATTTACAGGAGTTTTTTATTTTTGGCTATTTAAAAAAAAAAAAAAAATCACAGTGCAACCAGTAAAAACTGCTACAAATGTCAATGAAAAAAAAAAAAAAAAAAAAAAAAAAAAAGATTTTGGGGTTTGATAGTGAAGGGAATGAGGAGATTTCAAATGATATCCTACTCAACCTGTAAAAACCCTCATGAGTGTATACGATTTCATTGTCAAAATTAAATCTAATGAACACATTACTTCCCATGTAACCAATGTACAACAAAGGTGTGAGGTCTTTTAGGTGTTAAGTCCTAGTGACCAGGTTAAGGTGTTACAATTAACCCTAGACACCCACACCTGAAATGTGCTTGCAGATTTAATTAAAGTGGTTGTAAAGCCAGAAGTTTTTTTGTTTTTATCTTCATGCATTCTATTTTAAACTCCTAAGCTGGAGGGGGCATGACCAGGCAGGGCATGTGACTGGAACTGCCTCACAAAGCTAATATTCTGCTACTGACCCTGACTCAGTCCGGTGATCCAGGCAATAAAGATTTTCTCTTCAGCACTGCAAGAGGTATGCATTGACCACTCCAGTTCAGATCTGAGCTATGCTGACCCGAGGAGGCAAGGGAGAAGGAACATCCCTGGAGATCCAACATGCAACACTGCCCAGAGGAACACTATGAGTCTCCGAGAAGCACAGACACAGGCAGGAAAGTGGGTAAATAAAAAATAAAATAAAAAAGGATGCCCCCAGAGACAACTGTCTACAACACAAAAAAAAAAAATAGATGCCGGGTCAAGGCTCCTCTGCAGCCCAGGAGGAAGAAGCCGACTCATCCCAGAGCATGGGATTGAGCCCGATACCATGTCTCTCCCTGACAGTAATCAGCAGGCAGGCACTGCAGATACGATTGAAGTAGAAGTACAACCTACCCCAAGTCAAATCTTACAAGCTGTATAGCATTGCACTGCTTTAGTTAACTCAGTTAAATAGCACTTAGGGGGGGCTGACAGAGGAGGTGTTGCTACTTCAACAAGACCTCCAGAAGATGAGAGACGAACCGCTGCTGAAGGCCGCATCAGTGATCTTGAGGACAAACTACCTCCACCGATTGCTGAAACCCGCATAGCTGCCAGCCATAGTCAGCCACTGCCACAAGTGACAAAACGGATCATATTGAAAATCATCTTAGACTAAACCATGATCGCATAGTGGGGCTGCCAGAAAAGGTGGAGGGTCATGACACCCCAGAATTGATTGAGAAATGGCTGCTGGATCTATTTTCAGGAAAGATGCCCTTACCCCCGTTTGCTGTTGAAAGGGTGCATAGTGTTCCTGCTAAAGCTCTCCCAAGCAATGTACCTAGGCTAGTCCTGGCACAAATACCACACTACCATGACACAGGGAAAAGTTTAAGGCTAGCAAGGGAGAAATCCACCATACACTACAATGGCACCAGTCTCCTTTTATCTCAACTTCTCAGCTGAGGTGCAGAAGAAGCAGGCCAAATTCCAGGATGCAACGTATCTAATTCCCCGGAAACTGTTAAGGTAGAACTAGTGAAATTCTACTCATATCTCTAAGTCTTTAAGGTCTCCTATAACCCAGAAGCCCTATCAAGTTATTTACAGTCTATTAATATACCCACCCTATCAGCTGCTCACAGAGCAAGTCTGGATGCTCCTCTTAAGTTAGAGGAGATCCGGGAGACCACCAGCTTTTTTTTCAAATTCCAAAGCACCTGGGGATGATGGGCTGCCAATTGAGGTATTCAAACAATACGCTGATAACCTTTTACCCAAGTTGTTGAAAGTATTCAATAAGGCCCATGAGCATGGACAGTTAGTGCCTTCCATGAACAAGGCTAGTATTTTGCCTTTAAAGCCTGATAAGCCAGCTATGCAGCCTAATTCCTTTAGACCCATTTCCTTGTTACAAGCCGACATAAAAAATGTTGGCTAAAGTACTGACTCGAAGGCTTGACATATTTGCCGATATCATTCATGCAGACCAAGCTGACTTCATGCCTAGCAAATCCACTGTTGTCAACCTCAGACGGCTTTATATAAATATGCAAACAGCAGCTGATAATGGAGATGCAAGAGCGCTTTTGTTGCTGGACACGAACAAAGCGTTGGATAGCGTGGAGTGGTGCTATTTGTAGTCAGTGCTGGAAAGATTAGGCTTCAGAGAAATTCATTGCATGGGTCCGTTTATTGTATAATCCCCAGGGCTGCTATGCAGAAGGGGGACAGGACCACACAGATATTTTCATTGGTAGGGGTACTAGGCAAGGGTGTCTCTCTCCCTCCCCCTATTTGCCCTTGAAATCAAACCCCTGGCTGCTAAAATTAGGACCAGCTCCTCGAGGGTTTTAAATATGGTGCACTCCATGAAAAGATCATGTTGTATGCAGGCGACATGCTGCTTTTTATGGGACACAATCTTAATGCCCCAGCTGCTCCATTTCCTCCTCAAGACACCTGTGGTTATAACCCTTAAAATATTTTGAGTGGTAAATTCCATATTTCGCTCTCTACTATGGAAATGGGGCCCTGCTAGAGTCAGGCTGGAGCAACTCCAGAGGTGAAAGGATAACTGGGGCCTAGCTTTCCCAAACCCCCAGGTTGTACTACCTGGCAGTCCAGCTGCAGAAGCTACTGAACAGCATGAATTGTGTATTGGCTGGGGGGGGGGGGGGGGGGGGGCGGCGTGGGGGACACACTTACATTGCACATTAGCTGTGGCGTTACACTGTGTAGAGACTCAGACTCTACCGAAAACCCCTCGAGGCACAGCTTTTAAAGTCCTACAAATAGCTACCACACGTATAGGTTACTACATAAGATTTGGTTCAAAGAAAAAGTACAGTGTTAGGATTTACTAGTCACAGCCCCATCTGGAACAATACTTACCTGGGAACTGGCAAAGCTGCCATCACATTTTAAGCAAATGGTAGGTTGCTCCCATTCGCCCAGATGCAATCCAGATTTGTCAAAAATGTACTCCCCCCTACCTTCAATTGCACTGATGTTTGTGATAGATGGGGATCAGTGGTCGGAGGCCCTGGAATTGGTCCACGTCTGTTCTTTCAATGTAAGCCAAAGAATGTTCCAATTATATATATTATTCATCGAACCCCACTTAAATTGCTCTTGGTCTCTGCCCAGACCCATTGTGTGTGGGATGCAAGGGAGCTAATGGAGACCCGATACATCTCCTTTGGTGGTGCCCAAAATTGCACCACTTTTGGACTGGCATAGTAAACACCATCAACAATGCTTTTCAAGCAACTCTCTACCCTAAACTGTGCTTATTGGGTATACTGGCTGAGGTTATAACAGACAAATATGTCAGAGAGGCGTTGGCCACAGCACTGTTCCAAGCTCGAAAGCTGATCTTTCAACACTGGAGCTCTCAAACCTCTGCAACTTTAGAGATGTGGTTAACCAATATGGGATTAACTTTGAGATACGAGTGCTTGATTATATCAGCATAGAGGAGGCCCAACCCGGTTCAATAAGATCTGGGGATGCTGGCAAGCTACCCCCCTGGCTTGGCTCCATTAGACCCAAGTCTTGATAGGCTATTGATGTAACATGGGAACTCAACCACTCAGTGTGTCCTCACCCTTGGAGTTTAAGGTATTGGGGATAGAGATATGATGAAAATGCCTTTGTAAACCATATCTAGGGATGCATACGCAGATATAACTAATGCCATCTCAGGTTGTACAAGAACATTCTACTTTGTATTCTGTGAAGGTATTGTATAAATATAATACTTCGGAACACATATTATTGTATGGATAAAAGTTAAACTTTATTCTGATAAAAAAAAAAAACCTCAGCTACAGGTTTGGTGACCTATCAAATTAAACAAAATAAAGAGGAAAACCCTTTACTTCATGGTAACAGATTGTGGGGGCGCATAAAGCACAAACAATGGGAGAGCCACTCGGGAGGATATAGAGTATAAGAACCTATTGCCCATCCAGCTGTTGTGTAAAATGTGAGCGCTTGATAGATCCAAGAAAACTCAGCTATGAGGAAGTGATTGGATTAATACACAAGGCAGATCATTTCAGGCCATCCAATCATATATACAGTAGACTTCAGGAAGAAGAAAAAAAAAAAAAAAAAAAAAGCTGTTCAGGGAGGTGGATGCATTACAATTCAGGACTACCACCATATTAAGCCCCCCCCCCCCCCCCCATGCCCCAGGGGAATCTAATCCTCCATAGTACCCTAACTGGAACAAAATTTTACAGGGGAGGGGATTTAGGGGAAGTCATCTTATAGAGGCAGAGGAAGAGAAAAACCCTCATAGCCACCCATCAGAAGGCAAGCATATCAGACACAGAGTCCCTGGTTACATAGAGTTAAGACAATTACAGGAGGGTGTAGCTGGATGTAGAGTGGGCCGGACATTAGTCTAGCGAGCGCTGGGGCCCCTGCAATATGCTTGCTGCTTATTCTGCTCCGAGGGCCTGTTCTTTCGCCTCACAATGCAGCAGGTGATCTCTCTGGTCAGGCATACCCTGGCATGCAGTCTAAGCGCCAAACTGAAGCACCATCTTGGTCAGACTCCGCATGCTGCTTGCAGAGATGGATGGTAGACCCGGCTGTGCCTCAGCCGCCTACCACCCCTACACAGGAAAGTGATAAAGCCATTCTACTCTCAGCAACTGAACAGTGCAAGACCTTACTGCTGGTCCGAATAGACCATTTAGCTGAGAAGTGTAATCTTATCAGAGCAGATCTAGATAAGATCAGTGGCAGGCTCTCAGGAGACAGAAACTAGGATTTCCAAGACTGCAGGACATTACTGCACAGCTGACTCCTTGAACACCCTTCAGCGCATTTTGGACCATGTTTTCCCTCCAGGACACCTGTGGAACATGCTGTATGGACTCCAACTGTATGTGGTCATCTGTCGTACTCCTGGGCATGGCTCTGCTCCTACGCAAACCCTATTTTTTTGCAATGGGTAGAAACTTAATTTGCTCTCTTGGAATATCAGGTTTGAACAATTTAGTAAAAATGTTATGGTTATTCAAACTTCTACATTCTCAAGCTGCATTCTCGCAAGAGACTCATTTGATGGGTAGCCAAATTTTATGCCTTAAGAGGGCATGGGTCAGGCAAGGCTTTCATGCTACATATTCCTCCTATGCAAGAGAGGTGGCAAATTGCTTCCTTACTCTGTGAAACAAGTTATTACTGACCCTGGGGGGGAAGAGAAGTCATTTTGGTTCTTGAAATGTCTGTTCAGTGTTGGGTGATGGTCAAAGTGTACATCCCTCCTCCGTTTGGTTCTCCCATCTTGTATACTTTTTACCAAATTAGCCCCTCTCTCTTCACAAGATTATACTGGGAGGGGATTCTAATGTCATTCTAGATAGTAACCTGAAGTTGGCTCTATGGGCAGACACTTTTGGACTTCAAGAGATTTGGAGGGTGGAAGCAGCCAGAGGACAAAACATTTTCACGTCTCAGCCACCAATAGGTTGGCCTCTGTCTTCCCACGTTTATGCAGTCTCCTACCTCCTGGCAGGTCTCAGATTATTCCTCTCTCAGTAGAGTATGACCCTGGGTACCACCCGTATGCCGCTGGAGACTGGCATCGCATTGGATAGACAACCCTAAGGTTCAGGAGATGGTATCCCCTAAGCTATCCGCATACTGAATGCTTAATGAAGACTTGACTTCCCATGATGTAGTGTGGGAGACAAGTAAGGCCAATGCTTGGGGGGCCATAGGTCTCCTCTATTAAGGCAGTGCAGTCTGCATTTGCATCACAAACCACTCAATTGCAATAGAGCGAGGGCAGAGGCAATCCTTGTGGTGGATCCAACATCACAAAATTATTCCGACCTGGCCCAAGTCAGAAGAGAGCTGAAGCTTCTCTATACTTCTCTAGTACAGTCAAATGCCCTTAGTTGGTAACTAAATAATTTGAAGAGACAAAAATGGCAAATCGTTAGCAAACTTGGTTGCAGAACCTATTTATAAAACTATAATCCCCAGAATCAGTCCTCTACAGGTCACATCACAGGCCAAGTGTATCTGAAGAAAACGCCACTTTTTTTTTAGCTCGCTGTATGAGGATTCCTATCCCAATCTGGATGGACCCTTGTTGGATGAGCTGGGGGGGAATCCGTTTGCCTCTCCTCTCTGAGAATGATGGGGAAGACTTAGACTTACCTCTTACAACCTAGGAGATTGAGGCTGCAATTGCTTCCCTAACAAATCCCAGGACCCGATGCCCTACCGAGGCAATGGTATAAGCCCCCGTTCACACCTATGCGAATTAGATGCGGCTTACACCACATCCAATTCGCAGGACATTTTAAAATATATTTGAATGCATCTGGTTCACATATGTGCATTGCATTCGCACTGCGCATTGCACAGAAAATGTGTGTTTTCTGGCCATTGAGGTGTGAATTACAAGCCCATTATCTTCTATGGGAATGCATCTGATTCGCAGATGCGTTCCGTTCTGAACACAAATTCTCTCCTCCTCACTACACCTCCCCCTCCTTGCGCACTGATCCATAGCTAAAATGCAAAGGAACCTCTGCACAACTGATTTTTTATCTTTAAAGTGAAACTGGAGCTTCAATTCACGACGCACATGTGTGAACCCGGGCTAAGACATGCTGTCCTACTAGTTTCTAATTTGCACCAGTTATTTACCTATTGTTTGGAAGCTGGGAGGTTGCCTGATAGTATGTAGCAGCCACACATTGTACTTTTACCTAAACCGGGAAAGGATTTGACCTGTTCCTCAGACAGACCCATATCTTTGCTGAATTACGATCTCAAGATACTTACTAATGTACTAGCCAACAAAATTATCAAGTTATTACCGTCCCTTATGAATATCGATCAAACTGGCTTTATGTCAGGAAAGGCCAGAGATGTTAATATCGGAGGTGTGTAAAAACCCACCTCCAACTCCCACGCCTCGAGAGTCCTTGATATAGAGAAGGCTTTTGAAAGTATTAAAGAATAATATGATGCAGGTTTTTAAACTTTTTGGTTGTGGTCCTGTAAGAAATGGATTGGCTTGTTCTACAATGTTCCTATGGTCTATATCATGCTGAATGGTATGTCGTCATTCCCCTTTGAAGTCAAAAAGGGAATGAGGCAGGGGTGCCCCCCCTCTCCCTTGCATTCGATTTGGTAATGGAGCCACTGGCTGAGGCATTACGGAGATCAGGTGGGGTGTCTGGGGTACGTGTGAATTTAATTATAGAAAGACTAACACTGTATGCTGATAATTGATTTTTACGGGACCCCAGTCCCTCACTTTCGACAGCCTTGCAGATTCGGGCAAGACACTTGACATTGATAGACCTCAATTCACCATTACAATGGGCGTGCACCATTAGATATCTAAGGGTTAACATCTCCTCTAACATCCATGATTTCAGCAAACAATTTGTCACCAGCACTACAGTGGTGCAGGCAAAAGTTGAAGTCTTGGTCTCATTTCCCACTATCCCTCGTAGGGAAAATTAACTTAAAATAAAAATCCTCCTCCCAGTTTTGCTGTATAATCTATGGCATTCTTCAATCTGGATACCCAAGTCCTTCTTTAAACACTTGGGCTCACTCATAACCTCATTCCCGTGGCAATCGCACACAGCCATATCCAGTTAAAACCCTGGGTAGACCTTGGACAGAAAGAGGACTGGTCTGCCTATACTTTTATAGTACTATTTAGTGGCTATACTCTGCCATGCCCATAATTGGCTCTTCTCGGATGATCCTAATGCCTCAGTAGTTCTAGAAGCAGCATACTCATGATCCTTTGAGGCCCTTTGTTATACCCTCTATAGGAGGATCAAAAGTCTATCCTTCAACTATGGCCATAAAATGATTAAAGTTTGGTACATCACTAAGCCCAATCTAGTGAAAGCCTGTTGGTCCTGAATACACCACTTTGGATCAATTCAGTTCTGCCAGAATTTCAATCCTATAGAAGTTTTCTCCTTAACCACTTCAGGACCGCCGTATTGCCATTGTACGTCAACACAATGGCACAGGCAGGCACAATCACGTAGATTTACGTGATTGCCTTCCAGCGGGTGGGGGGTCCGATCGGACCCCCTCCCGCTGTTTACGGCGGTCCGATTCGGTCCAGGAGCGCTCCGTGATGAGGGGATGGCCGTTGGTTTTCGGCCACCCCCTCTGGATCGCTCCTGGCCAATGAGAAGCTTCCTCCCCTGTGTATTGTTTACACAGGAAGGAGGAAGTGATATCATTCTCCTCGGGGCGGTCTTTTTGACCAGACTACGAGGAGAAGACTAATAGTAAGTGTGCACCAACACTACACTGACATGTAGGTACACA